>NC_133120.1:97384212-97684579 GCF_033568475.1 Henckelia pumila | reverse complement strand
CACCATTATTTTCAATCAATGCTTCTGTTTTAGAATTTACGTTTAGTTCAGAGTTGTTAGCAGCAAATAATTTTTCTTTAGTTTCTTGTTGAAATTTTGTAGGTACAATATTTGATTTTATACAATTTAAATCTGCACCTGTATCAAAAAGTGCTACAGTATCAATTTTATAATCTTCTGAAAATATAATTTTTATTTAGAAGAGGTATTTTCTAAAAGTTATTTCTCTTAATACAAAAAGAAAATCTTTTGGAATATTTTCAATATTTAAAATATTTTGTGTTTCTTCTTCATTAATTATTTTTTGAAAGATTGTTCTTATTGTTTTAGATTTTTGAATTTGATTTTCTTTTAAGTCTTTTATTTCTGATTTTATTTGTTTTATATTCTTTTCTAAATCTTTAATAGTTACATTTTTTATTTTCTTATCACAAATATTTTTGGATTTAGTTGGTAAAAATTTATTTTTTTCTTTGTCTAATGATTTTAGGATTTTCTCTAAATAGTCTTTTTGTATTTTAGGATCATTTATATTTTTTAATACCTCTAAGAGAAGTAATTGATCTTTTGAAAGCATATTGATTTTCTTTTCAGATTTTTCACTGTTAGTGATTATTTCATTAAGTTGTATAGAAAAATCTGTATTTTCATAGGAGTTTGAAGAACATATTAAAAGATTAGAAATTTTATTTAATAATTCTACAAAATAATTTGCAGTGTGGCTTGTTTTAAAACATTTAATATTTTCAAAGTATTTTTCAAAACTTTTTTTGTAATTATTAAGTTTTTTAGGAGGTCTTTTATAAGGCTTTTCATAAAATTCTTCTTTTGGTTTAATAAAACTCTTTAAGTTTTTCTCAAAATTTTTTCTATTTGAAATTTTATAGGTTTCTAGGTGATTTTTTAAGTTTTTTGAAGAATAAATTTCATTAGTATTTATAGCAAATTGTTTATAGTAAGTTCTTTTCATTTTTCATTTTAAGTGTTTTTGTAATTCTAAATGTTGACAGATTTTTAATCCTTCCTGTTGAGTTAGACTTTTTGATTGAACAGAATTATTGTAAGATGTTATATGGTTATTGTTATTAATCTTATTTCTTACCTTTTTTCCTAAGAGAATAGGTAAATCTGCAAGGAAATTTTCTTTCCAAAAGGGTTTATTATAGTCTTCTTTTAACATTATTCTAGTTAAGAAAGTATTTTTATACCATTGAAAATCACTTAATTTTTTACATTTTAAATTTGATAGTAATTCGGAATTTTTATCTTTTAAATGTGTAGGATCACCAATAAAATTTGACAACCCGAGTTCTAATCTCTCATTAATCAAATCTTCATAATTAATAGTCAAATAATCAAAGACTAAACAAAATAAAAAAAAAAATTTTTAAAAATTTGAGCACCTCGCTCGATCGGTGAAAAGCTGCCGATCGAGCGAGCACTTTGGCCCAATTCTCGGGTGCAATCAAAATATGGCCTCGCTCGATCCGTGACATTTCACCGATCGAGCGAGCCACAATCACCAACACTTCTGTTCCTGCAACAATGGCCTCGCTCAATCCGTGACATTTCACCGATCGAGCGAGCCCATTCCAGAAAAACAGCAGAAACTAAATTGCTGTCAAATGAGTTCCTTTCCTTCATTTTTTTCATCTAGCTTCAGTTCACACATGATCTAATCAAAATCAACAACTAACATGCATTCCAATATGCTATACAATTGATGGAACTAGATCATAACAAGGCCTTACAATCATAATAATAAAGGCTCACAAAACATGCAAGAAGCATTATTATACAATAAAGATTAAGCTACATCATGTTGTCTTAAGGATTTACACATTATCTCAAATCCTATATACATCAACAAGACAACAACTTATTAACCAACAAGTCTTGGTAATCTAGCTATACATGACCCTGTTTATGAAACTCAACACTATCATTGACAGCTCACACAAACCATCTAAAACTCGGATCATCACGCTATTCTCCTCATCCCTTATTCTTCAAGTTCTCTTTTGCCCTGATCCACTCCCGCCTATTGCCATGACACATACAACATAACAATAGCCAGATAACTCCGGTGAAAAATAGATTTCCCAATAAAAGCAACTAAACATGCATATAAAACATATATCAAACTCATGATATAAAAGAACATAATTTCCATGCATGTTTTAAAACAAGGTTCACTAATTCATCGGTTGGGATCCTGAGAAGAAGATATCATAACTAACCACCGACTCTCCCAATCGAGGTGGGGCTACTTATCTTGCTTCTCTAGACTTTGAAGCCATTATATATGTAAATCAGACGCTAGGCTAAGTCAACCACCCAGGCCGTACATATATAATCCCTCAAATCATCTAATCGAACGTTTCCGTTCATTTCAAAATCAAAGAACAAGTCTTACAAGATGAATGCAATATATATCAATCAGATTCATTCATTAACATCAAGACTTATCCAACCATTCATAGAAAACATATAAAAGCAACTAAGCAAATAAGTATGTGATTTAGGGAACTCGATACAAACCATCTCGAGTTATAATCCCATTCAAGTAGTAGTCCACTTTTACCTTTCAAATGTGAGGTTTAAGGTGTCTTCTAGCTTGTCAAAATCTGTACAACATCAACCAAAAGCCTAATCTCAAAATCTGCTCAAGCTTCAACTAAACTTCAAGACAAAACACTACCAACCTTGTTCTTTCTTCTATTGGTTTCGAAGTCGGAATTCTCAAGTTGATGTGCCCTGTTTATGAACTGAAATCATAGCATAACAAACAAGAAAACATCAGCTAATACTCAGCTCAATAGCAGCTCAAGCAAAGGATAGCAAAACACTTCAAATCAAAAGTTTCGACGGCATATCGGTATCATTCGGCAATCCCGAACTCAACTAAGTCATACTAACAATCATATCAGTTGTATATCAACTCAAACTCAACATATCAGCAAGCATATAAGTCGAATAATAGTTGGGAAATCATAAGAACTAATCCAACAATCCATTCTTCAACCCAACTTCAACAAAACACAACATATAAGTTCAACACATCAATTCATATCAACTTCTGATCTCTGTCAATTTCGAATTCCCAAACCCTGATGAACTAAGAGAAAACTTACATCAATTCAAAGGTCTCGTTGCAAGGATTCCAGAACATCTTTCAAAATCGAATTCGGATAACCGGATCAAAAGATACAGCGATTTGAAGATAAAGAATGAAACTTGGAAGTTCTTTGTTTCTTGCTCTCGGTTTCTTCCTTTTCCTTTTCTGAATAATCTGATGGAAATAGTGATATTACACGTGAGTAATCAAAAATATAACAAGTGTCCAGCTCATTTTCAACTATTTGCATTTTGACCCCTCAAGTCTTCAGTAATTGCAATTCAGTTCATAACATTTCATTCAATTTCAATCCTAAATAATTTAAGAATATTAGAATTTAAATCAAAACTCCAAATATTCCCAAATTAAATATTCTCGAATCAAAATTAAATAATTCCGGGCTTTACAAAAATGTAAAGAAATTTTTAAAATTAAAGTTGCTATAGAATCTTGTTGTGGATTACCATTTTCATCAAGAACTGGTATTCCTTCTTCATCTGTTTTTATAGAATTTAAAATTTCTTTTTGTTTTTGTTTTGTGAGATAATAATCCCACCATCCTTTTATTTGACCAGAGAATCCTGCTATGAGGAGTTCTGCAATGGTTTTATCATGAGTCCCAATCTGGGTTTTATAAGCATTTGCAGCCATAGTCATTTGTTGTAAAAAGACTAAGGATGTTATACTTGGTCATTCCATCTATGTTCCAATCATAGACAGAAGAGGCATTGAAGCGATATTGTGCTAAAGGTTTAACTATTCCAAGATCTGGAGCAGGGATTATTTGTAAAGGCTGTTGTATGAGAAAATCCCAAGTTATTTTATTTACTTTGATAAGATTTTGGAATTGTTCTAAAGCTTCACTATTATTAGATTTATTATTTAATTTTTTTATTTTTAGTTTAAACATTGGAGTGTTAAGGGTTACTAGATCTATTAGTTTACTAGAGCTTTTATTAGTATTATTCAATTTAGTTAACTGATTTTGAACATTTTTAACACTAGTTTTTGAAATTTGAAATGGTTTAAAACTGGATTATTTATATCTATTTTTAAAGAATTTTATTTAGAAAAAGGATATTTTAAAGAATTTTGAGTAGCATAAATTTCAAACCAATCAAAAAATAGAATTTGTTTTTTATTGTTATTAATGTATTCATAAAATTTGTTTTGTATTAGTTTTCTAGAATCTAATAGATTTTAAAAAGAACCATAATCTTTTTTTAAAAATTATGTTTAGCATAAAAATCATTATGTAAAAATTGTTTATTTACTTTAAAATTTTCTATAATAATTTCTTTAGTATTAATTATCCTTTTAGAATCATATGAGCTCGTAGCAGCAGAGTTTAAAGAAGTAGATCTACTGAAAATTGAATCCATATTTATAAAATTTTTGTTTTTGAAATTTATTTTCTCCCTACAATCCCAAGCACTTCGTAGGTTTTACAGCCTTCACTCGAGGACTTACTACCCAAACCTCTTGGGCAAAAACACTCAGGAGAACCTAAACTTCTCGAGTCAAATTTTATAAATATAAAAGCAAACTTCAACAAACACTACCCCCCCGTGGCTTTGATACCAAGAAGACACAACAGGATACTAAGGGGATAAGGAACATAAAAGAAATAATTATAAAAGACTTTAAAAAGTAAAAAAATAATGGAAAACACAAGGATTAATAAAGAAACATAAAATTAAAAGCTGGCTGGGAATATATTGATGGTTCCTTTGAAAGGACACCACAAAGCTGATAATATATATATATATATATTAAAACATAAAATGGTTCCTAATTAAAGGAATCCAATGATAATATATATAATATAGTGCGGAATTTAAATGCTGGAATTTAAATATAGTGGGTTATATAACACCACTAATATATACATATATGTATATATTGCTGGAATTTAAATAGCGAAATTTAAAGACTGAAATTTAAACGTCTCAAATAATATTGTGGTTCCTCCAGTTTCTGATACATATAATCAAAGATTATATGCAGAGCATACTTTTGCAAAGAACACCACTAATATTAACGGACTCGATTAGGCGGTAGAACCGACCATATAATATTTATATACATAAGTATACATATAAATATATTTATAGATATATAATATATTTATATAGTACTTAGGCGGTAAAACCGTCCATGTAAAATATTTAAATAAGTATTTAAACACAAGAATATAAATTAAAATTTCATTACAAACCTTGGAATTTGTACAACACTTGGAATCTTCAAAAGATTACAACTATCTTCAAGATCCTTGAAGAACTTGATGCATAATATAAACAAGTTTTAAAAGGTATTTAAAAGGTTGAAGGGATCAAAAAGGTTTTATGAAGAACAAGGATGAAGAAAGAAAGAGAAGAAAGAAAAAGGTTTTAAAGAAAGGTTGAGGGAATTTGGAAGAGGTTTGAGAGGAATTTAGAAGTGTAGAATGAGATGTTATTCAAGTTTTTTCAAGTGCTTTGGAATGGGATGAGGAGTGCTTATTTATAGGCAAAGTAAGGAGGTGGAATATAATATAATATATTATATTATATTATAATATAATTTTCGTTTTTTTTATAAATTAATAAAATTACAAGAAATAAAATATACAATACATAATGTACAAATATCTATGCTTCGATTTTTTCAACGGTCGAGCATTTCTTGTATGAATTCTTCTAAATCGAAATCCACCTCTTATGGTTCATCACTGTTATAGGGATTGGCTTCATAACAAACACCATCTTCTTTATCTTGTACGTGTGGTATCAAGATCTTGAATTTGTTTGGCCCAAAAATTTGGGTTAAGTACGTTTCTGAGATTAATCTGTAATCTGACCAGTTGACTGGGTAATTGTATGTGTGATGACCCGATTCTTAATCTCTCAAATCACAAAATTAATCCAAGATCATGAATTAAAGATAAGCAATCAACAAGCATTCGAAGCTACAAAGATTTTTTTTTTTTTTAGAGGGGGGGTGCGCTCGGGCGGCTCTTTTCAGCCGCTCAAGCGCCCACCCTCAGGTGTGAGCACCAAAGGGGTGCGCTCGGGCTGCTGTTTTCTGCAGCTCGGGTGCTGCCCTGGGCATATTCTTGCCCAAGAATTGCAGCTCATTCTTGTTCTGAAAATTGCTTCCTAACTTGATTCTTTGATACAAAAACATGCCTAAAATAAAGATCATGTTCTAGACATGTTGAATCAAGTCTAAAACCACATCACCATATTCTAAGAATCATTAACAAGGCAACAACATATACATTAACATTTCAATACCAAAGTAACACATCTAGACATAAACTCAAGTCTATCAAGTGTACAATTTCAACTCTAACATAGGATCAACTTCTAATGTAAAGTAGACAAGATTCAAGTCTACTAACTATACAACATAATTCTTGATCTTATCAAACAAGTGACAGCAACTCAACATCTATACCGGATCATCACGCTAATCCCTCATTCTCTGTTCCTCAAGCTCGCTTCTGCCCTGTTCCGCTCCCGCATATTGCCATGACACATACAACACAACAATAGCCGGATAACTCCGGTGAGAAATATATTTCCCAGTAAAAGCAACTAAACATGCATAGCAAAGCATATATCAAATTCATGATATAAAAGTAACTACAATGCATGTTTTAAAACAAGGTTCTCTAATTCATCGTTTGGGATCCCGAGAAGAAGATATCATAACTAACCACCGACTCTCCCGATCGAGGTGGGGCTACTTATCTTGCTTCTCTAGACTTTGAAGCCATTATATATATATAAATCAGACGCTAGGCTATGTAACGCCCGGAATTATTTAATTTTGATCCGAGAATATTTAATTTGGGAATATTTGGATTTTTGATTTAAATTCTAATATTCTTAAATTATTTAGGATTGAAATTGAATGGAATGAGAAATTGAGGACTGAATTGCAATTATTGAAGTCTTGAGGGGCTAAAGTGCAAAAACCTTATTTTTGAGTTGGAAACTTGTTATTCTTGAGTTTATTCACGTGTAATAGCAGATTTTATCAGAATTGGTAGAGTCAAGAACCGAGAGCAAAAACTTACAAGAACTCCAAGCTTCTTCTTCATCTTCAAATTGAGATATCTTGAGCTTCGGGTATCCGTTTTCGATTCCGAAAGATGTTCTGGAATCCTTGCAACAAGACCTTCGATTTGATGTAAGTTTTCTCTTAGTTCATCATGATTTGGGAATTTGAAATTGACAGAGATCAGAAGTTTGTATGGAATCGTGTTGATGAGTTTCTATACCTTGTTTTATTGAAGTTGGGTTGAGGAATGATTGCTGTATCATGTTCTTATGATTTCCCAGCTATGATTTGATCTATATATATCTGTTGATATGCTGAGTTTGGACTGATATACAGTTGATATGAATGCTAGAATGTTATAGTTGCGTTCGGGATTGCCGAGTTTATACCGATATGCCGTCGAACTTATGATTTGAAGTGTTTTACTATCTTATGCTTGAGCTGCTATTGAGATGAGCTTAAGCTGATGTTCTTTGGCAATTGTGTTGTGGTTTCAGCTTATAAACAAGGGCCATCGAGCTTGAGAACGTCGACTTTGAACCGATAGAAGAAAGCACAAGGTTGGTAGCGTTTTGCCTTGAAGTTTGGGTTGAAAATTGAGCAGATTTTGAGATAGGTTTATGGTTGATACTTGTACAGATTTTGACAAGCTAGAAGACACCTTAAACCTCACATTTGAAAGGTAAAAGTGGACTATTATTTGAATGGGATTATAACTCGAGATGGTTTGTATCGAGTTCCCTAAATCACATACTTATTTGCTTATTTGCTTTTATATGTTCTTCTATGAGTTGTTGAATGAGTCTTTGTTGTTAATGGATGCTTTTATGATGATATATGTTGCATTCATCTTGCAAGACTTATTCCTTGATTTTGAAATGAACAGAGACGTTTAAATAGACGATTTGAGGGATTATATATGTATGGCCTGGGTGGTTGACGTAGCCTAGCGTCTGAAATGCATATGTAGTGGCTTCAAAGTCTAGAGAAGGAAAATAAGTAGCCCCACCTCGATCGGGAGAGTCGGTGGTTAGTTATGATATCTTCTTCTCGGGATCCCAACCGAAGAAATGAGAGAATTGTTAGAAAACCTTGTTTTAAAACATGCATTGTTTTTATTTTATATCATGAGTTTGATATATGCTTGCTATGCATGTTTAGTTGCTTTTACTGAGAAATATATTTCTCACCGGAGTTATCCGGCTATTGTTGTGTTGTATGTTTCATGGCAATAGGCGGGAGTGGAACAGGGCAAAAGCGATCTTGAAGAACAAGGGATGAAAGAGATGAGAGAATAGCGTGATGATCCGAGTTTAGGTGGTTTATTGAGCTGTCAATGCTAGAGTTGAGTCCAAATCATGATCTTGTTGTAGTTACATGTACTAAGACTTGTTGGTTATGAGTTTGATGTATTACTCTTATGTACAAAACTGGAGATGATGTTGCTACCTCTTAGGACTTAACTTGGTGTTTGTAAACAATGAGTCTTGTTTGATATGTGAGCCTAATTGGATTTGATTTTAAGGATTTATAATGATTCAATTCTATCAACTTATATCATGTTAGAATGCATGTTAGCTTATGATTTGGAATAGGCTTTGTATGAGTTGATAGTAGATGATAAATGCATGGATGAACTCATGTTGACAGCATTTTTGATTTCTGCCGGTTTTTCTGGAAATGTGCTCGCTCGATCGGTGTAATGTCACGGATCGAGCGAGGCCTTCTTTTGCAGGATCAGTAGTTGTGGTGATCGTGGCTCGCTCGATCGGTGAAATATCACGGATCGAGCGAGGCCACATTTTGTTCAACCCGAGAGTTTGAGCTGTAGGCTCGCTCGATCGGTAGCTTTTCACCGATCGAGCGAGGTGCTCAATTCTTAAAAAAAAAAAACATTTATTACTTTTTTTAGACATTGATTCTTTGTCTAGTCTTTGTAATGTTTTGATTAATGAGAGATTAGAACTCGGGTCGTCACAACAGGTGGTATCAGAGCGAGAAAATTCTGGACTAAGATAGATAGCGAGTGGGGTAGATCGAGTCTTCTTCCTTGCTTACTTATTTATTATGCTATGATTTATTACATGCTTGGCTTACATGTTATAAATGCTAGCATGTTTTACTTTCAAGTATTTTATTACAGGATGTTGTATTTATTTTATTTGAAAGTATGATTTATGATGATTAAAGACGCATGCTTATTGCACTATCTGACATGATAAAAGCATGTGATCTGTTGTTTACGACATGCTACCTGATTATCTGAGTTGATTAGAAGCATGTGCTATCTGAATACCTCGATTATTTATTTACGAGTGAATCAGAACCGAGTCTTGATCAGAGATAAGATGATCAGAGGAGGACTGAAATAGATTTGATGATTCTGGTATCCTAACTCTTTTGATAAATCAGATATGTCTCGACGACCAGGCCGACCTCCTCTCAGACCACAGGTTCCTACTCCTAGGCCAGAGCAGACAGTGTGTAAGGCCCGAAAATATTAAATTATTAATTATGGGATTTGAGAATTAAATTCTATATTATGGGCTAATATTGATTTGAGAAGTTATGGAAATGATAGATTTAATTTCCGAGCTAAAAATATTTAATTTGAGAATTTACAAATTTTGAGAATTAAATTCCGAGAATTCTTAAATTAAAAGAATAAATATTCGATTTGAATATTTATGGAATTGAAGATTTAATTCCATGTTTCGAAAATTAAAGAAGATGAATTTGGAAGATATGACTCGATCAGGGACTGATTTGCACATACTGACATTTGAAGGGCTGAAGTGCAAACGGTCGGGATTATTTAATTAATACCTGTTGTGACGACCCGAGTTCTAATCTCTCATTTAATCAAATTTCCAATATTAGACAAGAAACAATGTCTAAACAAAAGAGTAAAAATTTTTTTTTTTTTTTTTTTAAATGGATTGCCCTGCGCACGCGCGGGCATCACCCCTCGCGCGCGCGCCGGCCAATGAGACCGAGGTCTCAAGAGCTGGCTCGCGCGCGCGCGAGTACTTGCTCGCCCGTGCGCCAGCCACTGCTCCAGAAAAAAATGCTCAGCTGCTGTCAAAAATAGTTCTTCAAGTATTTCCATCCAAGATCAACTCAAACAAGGATTTATTCATGATCTAATCCATAGCAACATCTAACATGCATTCTAACATGCTATACAATGGATACCATTAGATCATAACAAGCCTTACAATCATAATAATCAAGACTTTCCAAAATATGCAAGACACAATGCTATATAACAAGATCAAGATACTTCATGATGTTTTAAGGATTTACATCAAATCTCAAATCCTATAAACATCAACAAGACAACAACTAGATCATTTACAAGTCTTGGTACAAGTATCTAAATCATGCTCATGTTTAGAATTCAACTCTACAACATGACAACTCACTCAACCATCTAACTCGGATCATCACGCTATATCTCTTCAACCCTTGTTCTTCAAGATTGCCTTTGTTCTGCTTTATTTCCTCCTATTGCCATGACACATACAACATAACAATAGCGGATAACTCCGGTGAGAAATATATTTCCCAGTAAAAGCAACTAAACATGCATATCAAACATATATCAAGATCATGATATAAAAGTAAATACAATGCATGTTTTCAAAACAAGGTTCATTTCATCATTCGTCGGTTGGGATCCCGAGAAGTAGATATCATAACTAATCCACCGACTCTCCCGCTCGAGGTGGGGTTACTTATCTTTCTTCTCTAGACTTTGAAGCAATCATATATGCAAATCAGACGCTAGGCTAAAACAACCACCCAGGCCATACATATACGATTCCTCAAATCGTCTATTCGAACGTTTCCGTTCATTTCAAAATCAAGGAATAAGTCTTCAAGATGAATGCAACATATATCATCATCAAAGCATTCATTATATCAAGAACTTATTCAATAACTCAAAGTAAAGCACATAAAAGCAATTAAGCAAACAAGTATGTGATTTAGGGGAACTCGATACAAACCATCTCGAGTTGTAATCCCAAACAAATAGTAGTCTAATTTTACCTTCGTATTTCGTTTGTTCTGAATCCTTCAACTCTGAACATAATCATCAAAACAGATATATCAAACTTAGATCAATTCTATCATATCAGAATTGTATCAAAATATCAAGACATCTTCAATCCATTCATTTCCAAACCTTCACTTCTTCTTCCTTCAACGAAGTCCCGTTCTCGAGTCAATAAGACTTCACAATAATCTGAAATTGAAGAATAAAGATGCTACAACATCAGCAACATTTCAATGAACATCTCGGTTCAATTATCAGCTATCAAAACATCCATCTATTATCAAACAACTCATCCAAAACTGTAAGCAAACTTCCTCGGTTCAAAATTTGATCTCTTGAGTTGATTGAGCTCATAACATGTTTGAAATGTAAAGATTATCTTCTAACAAAATCAGTATATGATCTTCAGATCATTGGCTCAATCATAGACTATCAACAACGGTTTCAAAACATCAATCGACGGCATAACGACTGAAAATCGGTAACCGACGAAATATCGACTTCGAATTCAATCTCATATCAGCATATGTGATCATAAACCAGACAAATATCCACATACCAGCAGCTAAAATTTCGATAATACATGCTGGAGAATCCATACAATTCATTCAAAACTAAATCTTCAATCCGGTTTCGAATATAAACAAGACAACACGTCAAGAACAAGATCATATGCTCATGTACTGATCTCTGCCAATTTCGTTCTACAAAACATACTTAAAGTACTCAGAAACTTACATAAAGTCGAAGTACTCATCGCAAGGATTCCAAAACATCTTTCGGAATTGAAATCGGACGAACGGATCAAAAGTTACGGCGATTTGAAAAATCAAAATCACAAGAAAAAGGAAGAGGTTTCGACCTCTGTTCTAACTTTCTGAAACCTTTTTGCTTCAAACACGTTTCATTCTGATTAAATTGGATAGCTATTGCATAAATTGCAATTTAGTCCCTGAAGTCTTCAGTAATTGCAATTCAGTCCTCGGCCGTCGTTTTAATTCAATTTCAATCCAAAATAATTTAAGAATATTAGAATTTAAATCAAAACTCTAAATATTCCCAAATTAAATATACTCGGATTAAAATAAATTAAATTCAGATTAATTAAATAATCCCGACCGTTTGCACTTCAGCCCTTCAAATGTCAGTATGTGCAAATCAGTCCCTGATCGAGTCATATCTTCCAAATTCATCTTCTTTAATTTCCGAAACATGGAATTAAATCTTCAATTCCATAAATATTCAAATCGAATATTTATTCTTTTAATTTAAGAATTCTCGGAATTTAATTCTCAAAATTCGTAAATTCTCAAATTAAATATTTTTAGCTCGGAAATTAAATCTATCATTTCCATAACTTCTCAAATCAATATTAGCCCATAATATGGAATTTAATTCTCAAATCCCATAATTAATAATTTAATATTTTCGGGCCTTACAATTCCTCCTCTCTAAGAAATGATTTCGTCCTCGAAATCGTAGTTAAGTCAAATATCAAGTCTGATAGACTGAATGATTTTATCTGAAGTTATTTTCACTTCAATCATTCAACTCTAATCTATTCAGTTGTACTCTAAGTACTGAATATAATTCTCTCAGTATTCCTCTTGTCTGATTCAAGTACACAGAAGGAATCTATCAATATTTCCTTACTTTAGATACGTGAAACAAGTCAGCTTCATTGTATCAAGCTGGAAAGAATAAATCTTTTCCATCGTCAATTCCATCTGATATCTTATTCAATAAAATTCAATATTCAACTTCATATTCTGAATCTGTAGATTAAATTCTGCTTTTTCTTTACTCTGAATTGAATGATGTTTCAAGAATAACTTTGTCGCTTAACTAATCCGTTTCAGCTTCCAAAGTTATATCTATCATTCAATTACTAATTCCGGTTCTTCTTTTTCGTTTTCATTTCATACAGATTCATCGTCAAATTCGTTGTGTATCTCGAATCAAATCCCATCTGATATCGACAAATCATGTCTGATCTGATGTCATATACCTCGGTAATATCATTTCAACACAAGAAATCGGAGTTCTTTTCATCATATTATCATATCATTATTTCAAAATTGGCTCAATAGCTGTTACAGGAATTATAATCCTCAAGTGGCAACATATCAGATCAAGTAATACCAAATCAGGTATTAAAGTTCTGAGAATATCCTCAATATTTGGAAAATCAACTCAGATAATCCATCAATCGAATTCAACTCTCAGAACATCAGTCAATCAATCGATGCCACATTCTGTCAAATAAATCTAAAGTCTTAATTCGGACAATAGATTTTAATCATTCCTGTACTTTCATCATATCTCTATCTTCTTCACGGATCTGAATGGATAGCTGTTCGTCACATCTCATACAGAGTATTCTGCCAAATTCTGATTAGTCTATTCGGACTATCAATTAATCAGAGTATAATATATTGTAGTAACAGATTTCAAAGTATTCAGAACTGTGGATAATCGGTATCATATCAGATAAAAATTCATTCTCACAAATTCGATTCATCATCTCTGACTATTCTTCCCATTCAAGGATAATATATTGTACCTTTTCCTCAAAAAGTACTCAAAATCTTCGGATCTTCTGTATTAAAATTAATAGTAAACCCAATGTTTCAATCTGAAACATTATTTCCTGGCTTACTGTTCATTTTACAATGAATCTAATCACAATTCAATGATTTGTTCATACAGACAGATTATCGTATACAGTAATGTTCATCAGTATGTTCATAACTACCATCTGTTTACCTCATCTATACTGTTTCATCACGGTAGTTGTTGCAAAATATTCTTTCAAATTATAATCTTGGTTCAATGTTTGGAGTTTCCAAACTAATATTGAACTCATCCGATCAACGATTTTCAACTTCATCAGAAATTCTCTGTACATTTAACTTCACAAACGTACTAATTCTGTTACTTCTATTTGCTTTATCAAAAGATAAAACAATTATCAAATGAATATCGAATTCATTGTTGTGCAATTCTTCAAATTCGGATATCTCTTTTCGGAAATATCAGGCACAATCAAATAATCAATCATAATATAATTCATTCATTCGGATCTAAGGCTTCAATTCATATCTCAATCTGAGATTCTGTACTGAATTCTAATCACTTTAGTTTACTTTCTGTGTTGCTTTCATCTTCTGAACAATTCTGCCTTACTTCCAATCGAAAAAATCATTCTGATTGGTGTTATACTCATCTGAATATTCAAATCAGAATACACATAAATCTGAAATCAATTCATCAGATGCCTATTGTATTCCTTATTCCTATTTCCAAATACCGACAAATCATATCATCTAACCCAAAAATCATGGATCATATTTAAATTCTCCTATCAGTTACGAGCCACTATCTTAAAATACGCTGAAATATCATCAAAGGATCAATAATTCTCAAAATCAAAAGAAATAAATCAAGATTGAGAAAATCCCTCAATCAAGGTCATCCAAAATCAAATCTTCTGGATAACAAACTCTGCAAAGTGAAAACTACTCACTTGCATCACATAACTCAGAATGAGTAAATCAACACAGGCTCTAAACGAAAGCAATGTGCCATGAGAGCCAATCAATATTAAATCATTCAAGAATTATATCTCCAGTTGATGTAATCGATTCAGCATAATCAAAGAAAAGACTCATCTGTAACTGATTTTTATATCATCGTATATCTTCTAAACCTCAAAATTAATATCCAATTCATAATCTCATCCAGTCGGTAATTCATAAATTCTTCAATTCATCACTTCAATATTGAATTCCAGTTCACAACTTAAACTAAAGTCAAAAATTTTACTGCAACATATCTGTAATCTCTATTCAATAGCGTACTTATCAATGCTAATTTAGATCTTGAACATATTTCGTGCATCGAATATATTGATTTCGGAATATTTCTGTAATCAAACATTATATATCAAACCAAAATCACAGAATCTTAATTCAAGATTCTATATCATATCATCATATTCATATGCATATCATGTTCTTGTTGATCTAATTTTATCGCTTCTGATCATCATACTTGTAAGGCCCGGGATTAATTGATATTAATCCGAATTTATTTAATTTTAATCTGAGTATATTTAATTTGGGAATAATTAGAGTTTTGATTTAAATTCTAATATTCTTAAATTATTTAGGATTGAAATTGAATAAAACTAAGGGCTGAGGACTGAATTGCAATTTCCGAAGAATGGAGGGACTAAAGTGCAATTTCCTCTTAACTTATCTGATTTGCTATATTTAGGAGAGGGAAAAACGTGTAAGAAGGAAATAAAAGAAATCAGAATTCAGAAATTCAGAACCGAGCACACCCGATTCCTTCCATTTCCTTTACAAGTTTGATTTTCTTTTCGCGATAACTTTTGCTACGGTTGTCTGATTTCGATTCCGTTGGATGTTCTGGAATCCTTACGACGAGGGCTTTGATCTCGTGTAAGTTTTATGCTCTGTTATGTTGATTTCGAAATCATTATGGGGCAGAGATCAGATTCTGAACTTGGTATGCTTGTTCTTGAACTTGTTATGATTATCTATTGAAACCGGCTTGATGAACTTGCGATAGTTGTATTCGATTTTGATTCCAGCAAGTGAACCAACTGTTATGGACATTTATATGTTGTTTTAAAGGTTATATATCAGCTGGTTTATGAGTTGTGATGTACGTATGATTGAAGAATTTGATAGAAATGGTTTGCGATACCGTATCGGTTACCGATTTTGAATCACTACGCCGTTTAGTCGAGTTGTTGGACTGTGTTGATAGCCAAGTTTGAAACTGAATATGTTATGGAGATTTTATGGTTGTTATAGCAATTTTCTTGTTCAATTTCAGTTGAAGAAATAGCACAAACGACACAAGACTTCGACCTTGTACCGAAGAAGTGTTCTTGAGGTTTGAAATGCGATTGGGCGATGAATTCCTTATGGTTTTGACTTGTTTCTGAAGCGATAATGTGAAATGAAGTTTGATATGTATATCTTGATTATCTTTTACAGATTTGAAGAGCTCAGAATCCGATAAACGAAGGTATAATGACGACATCGTTTTGAAAGGGACTTTGAAACTCAAGATCGACGTGTCTTGAGTTGGCCCGATAAAATCACATACTTGTTTTGATTTGATTTGATTTTGATGTTGTCGATCCATCACAGGTAGTGGATCTTTATATTCGAGTGGATATATTGATAGATTGAATTGATTATAAGCCCAGGTTACGATTAACCTGATTTTCGAGTCGATTATATCTCGATAGATGGATATCCATGTCAAGATCGCATACGAATCTTGATGGCTTCGAAGTTTAATGAATCAATTCCTATACGAAGAGCGTATTACTCTATTTGATTGAGTCGAGTTTTAAATAGAGTCGATATGATTTATTTAACACTTTCGATATGTCGATTATACTGAGATTGTATCTCACCGGAGTGTATCCGGCTGTTGTCTTGTTTTGTATGTGTGCATGACAACAGAGGGGGCAGAAGCTGGTCATCGACGTCATTGACAGCTGGGATAAAGAGTCGAGCATGTGAGGACTCGGGTTGTAGATGATACTTTGATCTTTTAGATGTTTGGTTTCCTTGGTTTTGAACATATGTATTACGATGGGAAAACATGTATCAAACTTGATCTAGTTTAAGTTGTTGTCGTTTTGTGATCTTTTAGCGACTTGGATGATGTAAGAAAATACATGTACCATTGTATGAGACTTTGTTTAGATGTATTTGAATATGTTCAGATCTAAAAACCAGGTTTGGAGAAGTTAAGAAGCAAGCTTGGGAGCCATGTTTTTCGAGGGAAAAACTCTGTCCAGGACTGTGCCCGAGCTGCCAAAAACAGCAGCCCGAGCGCAGCCCAGGCAGAACTTTCACTTTGTTAGCAACATGGTGCGCCCGAGCGGCGCTTTATGGCCGCTCGAGCGCACCCCATTTTTTAAAAAAAAAAAAAAAAAAATTTTTTTTTTGGTTCTTGGCTTGGCTTGTTACTTCATCCTTCCTTGTTTGACTAATGATACTTAATCATTATTGCCCTTAGAATGAGATTAACAACCCGAGGTCCCCACAACAGGTGGTATCAGAGCGTAGGTTCTGGACTGAACTAGATGAGAGGGGTAGATCGAGTCTTCTATTCTGATTTATTTATTCTTGATGCGTGTTTATTATTTGAAGTAATAGCATGAATTGAATGAGTATGAATCAGAACTCGATCTCTTGAGAAGGCATTCAGTGCTAATCAGAGGAGGGACTGAAACAGAAATGTATTACGATATGATGAACTGTTCACTGATCTATTTGATTATCAGATATGTCACGAAGACCAGGACGACCACCACTGAGACCGTCAGTGACTACTCCTTTGCCGGTCACTACTCAGTTGCCAAAACAGACAAATGCTGCACAACCGGTAATACAGCCAGTGACAGTGCCAGAACATGGACAGAGTAGTACTTCTGTTGATTTATATGGTGAAGCTACTCCGATGGAAAAACTTCTGAAGCGATTCCAGTCGTTTAAACCACCGACACTGCAAGGGACTGAGAATGCTATAGAATGTGAAAGCTGGCTGGAAGACATAGAACAGATGTTTGAGTCACTTGATTATGTTGATGAAAGACGAGTAAGATTAGTCATTTACCAACTTCATGGCATAGCAAAGAACTGGTGGATAGCAACGAAGAAAGCATATGAAAGCCAAGGTACCGCTATTACTTGGAATTTATTTCGAACTGCTTTCTTTCAACGTTTCTTTCCTGTATCTTATCGAAAGGACAAAGGAGCGGAGTTTGCGAGTTTGCAACAGGGCCAAATGAATATCGAAGATTATGTTGCAAAATTCACAAGCTTGATGAAGTTTGCTCCTCATGTTGCTGCCAGTGACGAAGCACAAGCCGATCAGTTTATCAATGGCTTGAATCCTGACGTGTTTATGTTAGTGAATGCCGGAAGACCGAATACTTTTGCCGATGCTCTTAATCGTGCAAAAGGTGCTGAAGCTGGGATATTGAAGCACCGAAGAGCCCAGTTTGTTCCTCAATCTGTTCCTCAACCTATGAAGCAACCAGAACAGTCACCGACTCCACAGCCACCTCGATTCGAAGCTGGAGGTAGTAGTGGTGGGAAGAAAAGCTTCTTTAGAAGTAAAAGCAAACAGTTCAAGAGAGCAGGTAGTGGTAGTTCCTCAAGTTCCAGTGGTTCTCGACAGTCTCGATCTGGACAGAGGTATGATAGTTGTACTAAGTGTGGAGGTCGCCATCCCACTGAACAGTGCCGAGGTATTTTTGGGAGCTGTCATATTTGCAACAAAACTGGACATTATGCAAGAGTATGTCCACAGAGAGGAGTTGAAGGTGCTCAGGGTACTGGATCAGTGAGATCAGTAGCTCAGACTGAAAGGCAAGGAACTACTGTGCATTCTTTTCAGTCACAACCTGCATCACAAGGAAGAGGAGGAAGTCAGATAGTGAACCAACCTCCGAGACAACAAGCAAGAGTGTTTGCACTAACAGAAGAGCAAGCACAGGCGGCACCTGATGATGTTATAGCAGGTAACTGTTATCTTTCTGGTTATCCTGCATACGTTTTATTTGATACTGGTGCGTCACACACTTTCATTTCTGAACACTTTGTTGCATTACATTCATTACCTGTGGAAGTATTAGATAATGTAGTTTCTATATCTTCACCGTTGGGAAAAGGTATAGTATCAGTGAAATCTGTGCGAAGTTGTATACTACAGTACGAAGGGAATGAAGTTGAACTTGACTGTATTGTTCTTGGATTATCTGATTTTGATTGTATTATTGGCATCGATATACTTACCAAGTACAGAGCTACAGTCGACTGTTTTCAGAAGATAGTAAGATTCAGACCACTGATGACCGATGAATGGAAATTCTTTGGTAAGGGTTCAAGATCTAGAATTCCTTTGATTTCTGCTATTGTTATGACTGAATTGTTACATAAAGGAGCAGAAGGATTTCTGATCTATGCTGTTGATGTACTGAAGAGTAGTCCGAAGTTATCTGATATACCGGTGGTGAGCGAATTTACAGATGTATTCCCTGACGAGATTCCGGGATTGCCACCATACAGAGAGGTAGACTTCAGTATCGAATTGATGCCAGGTACACAGCCGATATCGAAAGCACCTTACCGTATGGCACCGATTGAACTGAAAGAATTGAAAGACCAACTTGAAGATTTGTTGGCCAAGGGTTATATCAGACCGAGCGTATCTCCTTGGGGTGCTCCGGTTTTATTTGTCAGAAAGAAGGACGGATCGATGAGATTGTGTATTGACTACCGGCAATTGAATAAAGCAACGATAAAGAATCGTTATCCTTTACCACGTATCGATGATTTATTTGATCAATTGCAGGGATCGTCAGTATATTCGAAGATTGATCTTCGATCCGGTTATCATCAACTGAGGGTACGAGATGAAGATATCCAGAAAACTGCATTTCGAACCAGGTATGGACATTACGAATTTATTGTCATGCCTTTTGGTTTAACGAATGCACCAGCAGTATTTATGGGATTGATGAATAGGGTATTTCAAAGATATCTAGATGATTTTGTGATAATATTTATTGATGATATCTTGATTTATTCTAAGACTATGAATGAACATGCTGGTCATCTCCGAACTGTATTGAAAACCTTGAGAGCAGAAAAGTTATATGCCAAGTTATCCAAATGTGAGTTTTGGTTGCAGCGAGTCGTGTTTCTTGGTCATATTATTTCAGGAGATGGTATATCAGTTGATCCAAGCAAAGTAGAAGCTGTGATTAATTGGCAAAGACCGACGTCTGTGCCAGAAATTCGAAGTTTTATGGGCTTAGCTGGTTACTATCGTCGATTCATTCGAGATTTTTCATCGATAGCGAAGCCTATTACACAGCTTACACAGAAGAATGCACCATTTGTTTGGTCTGAAGCATGTGAAAGAAGTTTTGTAGAGTTGAAGAAACGATTGACTACAGCGCCAATTTTGACAATCCCTACAGGTACTGGTGATTTTGTTGTTTATTGTGATGCTTCTCACCAGGGATTGGGATGTATTTTGATGCAGAGAGGACATGTTGTCGCTTATGCTTCTCGACAA
This sequence comes from Henckelia pumila, assembly GCF_033568475.1. NCBI lineage: Eukaryota > Viridiplantae > Streptophyta > Magnoliopsida > Lamiales > Gesneriaceae > Henckelia > Henckelia pumila. The sequence continues at coordinate 97,664,210 of NC_133120.1, read as the reverse complement.
CTGAAACCACACGAAGTTAGGTATCCAATTCATGATCTGGAGTTGGCTGCAATCGTCTTTGCATTGAAAATTTGGCGACATTACTTATATGGCGAGAGGTTTGAAATCTTTTCTGATCACAAAAGCCTGAAGTATCTGTTTTCTCAATCTGAATGAACATGAGACAACGACGATGGCTTGATTTATTGAAGGATTTTGATTGTGAAATCAAATATTATCCGGGAAAATCTAACGCAGCAGCAGATGCCCTGAGTAGAAAAGTATGTGCTCTATCTTTATCTACTATAGGTGTATCTAATTTGATTGAGAATTGTTGTGTTTCTGGATATGTATTTGAGACAGATAGAAGGCCTATGCGAGTTTATGCAATCAGTGCTGAACCAGAGTTGTTGATTCAGATAAAAGAAGCACAGAAATCTGATTTGAATGTTCAGAAATCGATTGAAATGATCAGATCAGGACATCAGTCTGAATACAAGGTTAGTAATGATGATATTTTGTATGTGAATAACCGAATAGTTGTTCCAAATATTTCAGACTTGAGACAGAAGATTTTGAAAGAAGCCCACTGTAGTCGATTCAGTATTCATCCTGGAGGCAGAAAGATGTACAACGACTTGAAGAGTCAGTACTGGTGGAAACAAATGAAGTCTGATGTGACTGAATTTGTATCCAAATGTTTAAATTGCCAACAGGTGAAGGCTGAAAGAAAGAAACCGGGTGGCTTATTACAGAGTTTGTCCATTCCTGAATGGAAATGGGATCACATTTCCATGGACTTTGTAACGAAGTTGCCAAGATCATCTCGAGGATGCGATGCTGTTTGGGTAATCGTCGACAGATTGACGAAATCTGCGTGCTTTATTCCATATCGAATGACTTATCGTCATGATCAGATGGCAGATCTCTATATTCAAGAAGTAGTAAGACTACATGGTGTGCCAAAGTCGATCGTATCAGATCGTGATCCAAGGTTTACATCACATTTTTGGCATAGCCTACAGGAAGCTCTAGGTACGCGTTTACATTTGAGTACCGCTTATCATCCTCAAACAGACGGTCAATCTGAACGAACTATTCAGACACTTGAGGATATGCTTAGAGCTGTTGTTCTTGATTTTGGTGTTTCATGGCAGAATTCTATACCACTTGTTGAATTCTCTTATAACAACAGTTATCAGACGAGTATAGAGATGGCACCATTCGAAGCATTGTATGGGAAGAAGTGTCGATCGCCTTTATATTGGGATGATGTGTCTGAAGTACCTGAGTTAGGGCCGGATATGATTAGACAGATGACTGAGAAAGTGAAACTGATACAGCAGCGAATGAAAACAGCACAGCACAGACAGAGCAGATATGCGAATGTACGAAGACGGCCGTTATATTTTGATCAGGGAGATAGAGTGTTTCTGAAGATTTCACCATTCAGGGGCACAGTTCGATTTGGCAAATGAGGAAAATTATCTCCAAGGTATATTGGGCCGTATGAGATTCTCGAGAAGGTAGGCAATCTAGCTTATCGTCTCGCTCTTCCTATGTCTTTGTCTGGTATACATGATGTCTTTCATGTATCGATGTTGCGGAAGTATATAGCTGATGCATCTCATGTCATTCAATTTGACGGAGCTGAGTTGGATGATACTCTCAGTTATTTCGAACAGCCTATTCAGATACTTGACAGAAAGACGAAGCAACTCCGAACGAAGACCATTCCATTGGTGAAGATTCAATGGAATCGACACGGGGTTGAAGAGGCGACTTGGGAAGTTGAAGAAGATATGAAGCAGCGATTTCCCTATCTTTTCCACTGATGTGAGTGCTTATTATGTATTCAGGTATTATTTTGATTATGAGCATGACGACTGCATATCTATACTGTTTATGAATTCGAGGACGAACTCATGTCTTAGTGGGGGAGAAATGTAAGGCCCGGGATTAATTGATATTAATCCGAATTTATTTAATTTTAATCCGAGTATATTTAATTTGGGAATAATTAGAGTTTTGATTTAAATTCTAATATTCTTAAATTATTTAGGATTGAAATTGAATAAAACTAAGGGCTGAGGACTGAATTGCAATTTCCGAAGAATGGAGGGACTAAAGTGCAATTTCCTCTTAACTTATCTGATTTGCTATATTTAGGAGAGGGAAAAACGTGTAAGAAGGAAAAAAAGAAATCAGAATTCAGAAATTCAGAACCGAGCACACCCGATTCCTTCCATTTCCTTTACAAGTTTGATTTTCTTTTCGCGATAACTTTTGCTACGGTTGTCTGATTTCGATTCCGTTGGATGTTCTGGAATCCTTACGACGAGGGCTTTGATCTCGTGTAAGTTTTATGCTCTGTTATGTTGATTTCGAAATCATTATGGGGCAGAGATCAGATTCTGAACTTGTATGCTTGTTCTTGAACTTGTTATGATTATCTATTGAAACCGGCTTGATGAACTTGCGATAGTTGTATTCGATTTTGATTCCAGCAAGTGAACCAACTGTTATGGACATTTATATGTTGTTTTAAAGGTTATATATCAGCTGGTTTATGAGTTGTGATGTACGTATGATTGAAGAATTTGATAGAAATGGTTTGCGATACCGTATCGGTTACCGATTTTGAATCACTACGCCGTTTAGTCGAGTTGTTGGACTGTGTTGATAGCCAAGTTTGAAACTGAATATGTTATGGAGATTTTATGGTTGTTATAGCAATTTTCTTGTTCAATTTCAGTTGAAGAAACAGCACAAACGACACAAGACTTCGACCTTGTACCGAAGAAGTGTTCTTGAGGTTTGAAATGCGATTGGGCGATGAATTCCTTATGGTTTTGACTTGTTTCTGAAGCGATAATGTGAAATGAAGTTTGATATGTATATCTTGATTATCTTTTACAGATTTGAAGAGCTCAGAATCCGATAAACGAAGGTATAATGACGACATCGTTTTGAAAGGGACTTTGAAACTCAAGATCGACGTGTCTTGAGTTGGCCCGATAAAATCACATACTTGTTTTGATTTGATTTGATTTCGATGTTGTCGATCCATCACAGGTAGTGGATCTTTATATTCGAGTGGATATATTGATAGATTGAATTGATTATAAGCCCAGGTTACGATTAACCTGATTTTCGAGTCGATTATATCTCGATAGATGGATATCCATGTCAAGATCGCATACGAATCTTGATGGCTTCGAAGTTTAATGAATCAATTCCTATACGAAGAGCGTATTACTCTATTTGATTGAGTCGAGTTTTAAATAGAGTCGATATGATTTATTTAACACTTTCGATATGTCGATTATACTGAGATTGTATCTCACCGGAGTGTATCCGGCTGTTGTCTTGTTTTGTATGTGTGCATGACAACAGAGGGGGCAGAAGCTGGTCATCGACGTCATTGACAGCTGGGATAAAGAGTCGAGCATGTGAGGACTCGGGTTGTAGATGATACTTTGATCTTTTAGATGTTTGGTTTTCTTGGTTTTGAACATATGTATTACGATGGGAAAACATGTATCAAACTTGATCTAGTTTAAGTTGTTGTCGTTTTGTGATCTTTTAGCGACTTGGATGATGTAAGAAAATACATGTACCATTGTATGAGACTTTGTTTAGATGTATTTGAATATGTTCAGATCTAAAAACCAGGTTTGGAGAAGTTAAGAAGCAAGCTTGGGAGCCATGTTTTTCGAGGGAAAAACTCTGTCCAGGACTGTGCCCGAGCTGCCAAAAACAGCAGCCCGAGCGCAGCCCAGGCAGAACTTTCACTTTGTTAGCAACATGGTGCGCCCGAGCGGCGCTTTATGGCCGCTCGAGCGCACCCCATTTTAAAAAAAAAAAAAAAAAAAAAATTTTTTTGGTTCTTGGCTTGGCTTGTTACTTCATCCTTCCTTGTTTGACTAATGATACTTAATCATTATTGCCCTTAGAATGAGATTAACAACCCGAGGTCCCCACAATACTGATTGGTTAATTCACAAAATCCATTGATTCAATAATCTGCAACTATCACTAATCAGTACTTAGGTAAATTATCACATGAACAATATCATGTTCAGTTTCAATGCATCGAAGCAATAGTTCTATTCTTCAGTTCAATTCACAAAATCTCTTTTTTGATACAGAGGTAATCATATAATAAGCTTTCCGCTATCATGTATCTATTGCACCTACAACATAAACAGGTTACCTGTAAATCTCATTCTCAGGTGCAATGTTATTCTAATCCTCTGTATACTTTTGCTATTTATTCATTGAATAAATTTTAGCACATCTGTCTGACTTGTCCTTACACTGTTTGTTCGGATATCTTCCTCCATAAAGAGTGTAATAATTTCTAATATACTCTGCATTCAGAATCAGACTAATTCATCTCGATTCGCTAGAGTTAGAGATTTATTTTCATATCATTCGCTTCATATTCATTCTGGAATAAAAATTGTAGATAAAGTTGTGAGTATCTCACAGACTCTTTCATGTCTACAATTTCATTTTCCTAACTCATCATTCAGCTTCAATTCTCCTAGACAAGGCTATGTCTTTAAACAAAATGTTTCAGTCGTCAACATTATTTAGACATAATCTGCTTTCTCATCATTTCTATCTGTTGTGGCAAAGAACTATAAACATAATTCTGTTCTAAGCACTTACCAACAATCAACATACCTCTGCCTTCTTATCATTTCTTTATCAAAATCCACCAGCTGGTTGCTAGGTTTCGAAGTTGGTATTCAATCAATCTGATCCGATATTCATCTGAATATGTCCGATATTTGAACAACTAATCAAGTTCTTCAAACCAACTATTACCTACAATATCATCTATTTGCTAATCTTCTGTTCTGTTCAATCAGAGATACTTCATTCAGCTGAGTAATACCGTTCTGTTCTGTTCAATCTGACCATAACATTCTGTTCAGTCTGGCCATATGATTCTGTCAGTCTGGGGTGCTTACATCACCCAAAGAACACTGTTCTATTTAATTATGGGTGCTTACATCACCCGGTAAAAATCTTATAACAAAACGGTAAAAATTTCAAAAATTTACAAATCAGTAAATCAGGCAATTGAATTTCAAATATAGATCATGCTCACATGCAATTTATCAAATCATCGAATTATCAAATCAAGTAATGCATAATCATGCAATACAATACATGCATGTGACTCAATCTACCCCGCTCAGCTTCTATCTCAGTACAAGAACTTACGCTCTGATACCACCTGTTGTGACGACCCGAGTTCTAATCTCTCATTTAATCAAATGAGAGATCAGAACTCGGGTCGTCACACAGTGCATCCTCTGCCTGAACAAACAGTGGTACCTCCGACAGTGCCTCAAGTTACTGCAATTCCGAGTAATGAACAGGGAAGTACCTCTTGAGATATGACGGATATGTCTGCTACACCAATGGAAACATTGTTGAAAAGATTTCAATCTTACAAGCCGCCAACCTTAAAAGGTACTGAGAATGCAGTCGAATGTGAAGGATGGCTTGATGATATAGAGATGTTGTTTGATTCACTTGACTATGGTGATGAGCGGAGAGTCAGACTGATTGGGCACCAACTGCATGAGGTTGCGAAGAGCTGGTGGTTTACGACTAAAAAGGCTCTGGAGCGTAGAGGAACAGTACTCACCTGGACAGTCTTCAAAACTGAATTCTATCAACGATTCTTTTCGGTGTCTTACCGCAAAGATAAGGGTGCAGAGTTCGCTAATCTGAAGCAGAGAAATTTGAATATTGAAGACTATGTTGCAAAATTCTCTACATTGCTACGTTTTGCTCCACACGTTGCCGACAGTGATGAGGCTATGGCTGATCAGTTCATTAATGGACTGAATCCAGAGGTATTTACTTTGGTGAACACAAGGCGACCAAATACATTTGTTGATGCCTTGAATAGTGCCAAAGGAGCAGAAGCTGGTTTGATACAACAGCAAGGAGCTTTGTATTCTGTTCAACCTCCGAGACAGCCACAATCTTTAGCTCCAATTTCACAACAACCTCCTCGGTTTGAAAGTGGTGTCAGTAGCAGTGACAAGAAGAAATTTTGGCAAGCTCGAGGAAAGCAGTTTAAGAGGTCTGGGAGCAGTTCTTCGAGTTCGAGTAGGTCAAAACCGAAGTCTGGCATGGTTTGTAACAGTTGTGGTGGAATTCATCCGACTGATCAGTGCCGAGGCGTATTTGGGAGTTGCCATATATGCCATCAGCCGGGACATTTTGCGAGAGTGTGCCCTCAAAGGGGTTCCGGACAGTCACGAGGTATAGAGTCATCACGATCAGTGGCTCAACCTGCGAGGCAAGCCTCATCTGTCCATTTCTTCCAACCACCACACCCACAGCAACAACCAAGGCCAGGAGGGAGTCAGACAGGTAGCCAGCCTTCAAGACAATAGGCTCATGTCTTTGCACTGACAGAGGAACAGGCATAGGGAGCATCGAATGATGTTATTGTAGGTAACTGTTCTCTTTATGGTTATCCTGCCTATTTATTGATAGATACAGGTGCATCCCATACATTTATCTCTGAACGGTTTGTGTCATTACATGTTTTTCCTGCTGAATCTTTACCTGTTGTTGTATCTGTCTCTTCTCCTTTGGGGAGAGGTCTTATATCAATTCAGACAGTTAAGAATTGTTTATTACAGTATGCCGGTAGTGAAATAGAGATAGATTGTATTGTGCTTGGTTTGTCTGATTTTGACTGCATTATCGGAATTGATATGCTAACCAAGTACAGAGCTACCGTAAACTGTTTTCAGAAAGTGGTGAGGTTCAGACCTGAGATGGCTGGAGAATGGAAGTTTTATGGTAAGGGTTCTCGTGCTAAGATTCCTCAGATTTCTGTATTATCTATGACCCGACTTTTGCAGAAAGGAGCGGAGGGATTTATTGTTTATACAGTTGATGTTTTAAAAGCTAGCCCGAATTTGGCTGATTTGCCAGTGGTTAGTGAATTTGCGGATGTTTTCCCTGATGAGATTCCAGGACTACCTCCGTACCGTGAGATTGATTTCAACATAGAACTGATGTCAGGTACTGCACCGATTTTTAAATCACCTTATCGAATGGCACCAGTTGAATTGAAGGAGTTGAAAGATCAGTTGGAAGATTTACTGGCCAAGGGATACATTCGACCCAGTGTTTCTCCTTGGGGAGCTCCAGTATTGTTTGTCAGAAAGAAAGACGGTTCAATGAGATTATGTATCGACTACCGGCAACTGAACAAGGCAACGGTAAAGAACAAATACCCTTTTCCTCGTATTGATGATTTATTTGACCAGTTGCAGGATTCTTCGGTGTATTCCAAGATCGATCTGAGATCTGGGTACCATCAGCTGAGAGTTAGAGATTCTGATATTCCAAAAACTGCTTTCAGAACCAGGTATGGCCACTATGAGTTTATAGTTATGCCGTTTGGTCTGACAAATGCTCCAGCTGTGTTTATGGCTTTGATGAACCGTGTGTTTCAGAAATATCTGGATGACTTCGTTATCATTTTTATTGATGATATTCTGATATATTCGAAGAATTTGATTGATCATTCTGAGCATTTGAGAACCGTGTTGAAGACTTTAAGAGCTGAGAAACTGTATGCTAAACTGTCGAAATGTGAGTTTTGGCTGAAACAGGTTGTTTTTCTTGGACATATCATATCCGGAAATGGTATAGCTGTTGATCCAAGTAAAGTCGAGGCAGTTATCAATTGGTCGAGACCAACATCTGTTCCTGAGATACGTAGTTTCATGGGTTTGGCTGGGTATTATCGTCGATTCATTAAAGATTTTTCCAGTATTGCGAAGCCGATTACTCAGTTGACTCAGAAAAATGCTCCATTTATCTGGTCTGAAGCTTGTGAATCCAGTTTTCTTGAGTTGAAGAAACAACTGACCAGTGCACCAGTCTTGACAATTCCTTCAGGTACTGGTGGTTTCACTGTTTATTGTGATGCATCTCATCGAGGTTTGGGATGTGTATTGATGCAGCGAGGGCATGTTCATGAGACTAGATATCCGATTCATGATCTTGAATTGGCCGCCATTGTATTTGCTTTGAAGATTTGGTGACATTATCTGTACGGGGAACAGTTTGAAATCTATTCTGATCACAAGAGTCTGAAATATTTGTTTTCACAGTCAGAACTGAATATGAGACAGCGGAGATGACTTGATTTGCTGAAAGATTTTGATTGTGAGATTAGATACTATTCGGGGAAATCGAATGCAGCAGCTGATGCATTGAGTCGAAAGGTATGTTCTTTATCTCTATCGACGATTGGTGTATCCCATTTGATTGAAGACTGTTGTTGTTCTGGATTAGTATTTGATATGAATTATCAGTCTCTGCGACTTTATCAAATTCAAGTTGAAGCAGAGCTACTTTTGAGAATTAAAGAAGCTCAGAAACTTGATCAAAATGTGCAGAATTCGATTGAGAAAGTTCGATCAGGGCATGTATCTGAATATCAAGTTCGAGATTATCTTCTTTATGTTCATAATCGCCTTGTAGTGCCTGATATTTCTGATGTGCGACAACAACTACCGAAAGAGGCGCATTGTAGCCGTTATAGCATTCATCCTGGTGGTAGGAAGATGTACAATGATCTGAAAGCTCATTATTGGTGGAAGCAAATAAAGACAGATATCACTGATTTTGTAGCTCGATGTCTGAATTGCCAACAGGTGAAAGCTGAGAGGAAGAAACCTCCTGGTTTGTTACAGATTTTGTCTGTGCCTGAATGGAAATGGGATCATATTTCCATGGACTTCGTGACGAGATTACCTCGATCTTCTAGAGGTTGCGATGCTATTTGGGTGATTATCGATAGATTGACGAAGTCAACGTGTTTCATTCCTTATCGCATGACATATAGACACAACCAGATGGCAGAGATTTATGTCCGAGAAGTTGTCAGATTACATGGAGTGCCGAAGTCTATTGTATCAGATCGTGATCCTCGATTTACATCTCACTTTTGGTACAGCTTACATAATGCTTTGGGTACTCAGCTACATTTGAGCACAGCATATCATCCACAGACAGACGGACAGTCTGAGCGTACCATTCAGACTTTGGAGGACATGTTGAGAGCTGTAGTGCTTGATTTTGGCACTAGTTGGCAAGATTCACTACCCCTTTGTGAATTCTCATACAACAACAGCTATCAATCGAGTATTAAAATGGCTCCGTTTGAAGCTCTGTATGGTAGAAAATATCGATCTCCTCTTTACTGGGATGATATTTCAGAGGTACCTGATGTTGGACCTGATATGATTCGAGATATGACTGAACAAGTGAAGCTTATTAAGAAAAGAATGAAGACAGCACAAGATAGACAAACGAAGTATGCCAATATCCGACGTCGACCTTTGTCTTTTGAACAGGGAGATCATGTATTTCTGAAGATTTCTCCGTTCAGAGGTACTGTACGATTTGGCAAGCGAGGAAAGTTTTCTCCACGATACATTGGTCCTTATGAAATTTTGGAGAAAATAGGCAATCTTGCCTATCGACTAGCTCTTCCTCCATCTTTATTTGGAATACATGATGTCTTTCATGTATCAATGCTTCGAAAATATCTTGCTGATGAATCTTATGTGCTTCAATCTGATGAGGCTGAACTCGATGAGACTTTGAGTTATTTTGAAAAACCAATTCAGATTCTTGATCGAAAAGAGAAGCAACTACGAACGAAGATTATTCCACTTGTGAAAGTTCAGTGGAGTCGTCATGGTATTGAAGAAGCAACTTGGGAGACTGAATCAGATATGATGCAACGATTTCCAGAGATGTTTCAATGATGTGAGTCTCCTTTAGTTTTCTGTTATCTGATATATCTTATGTGCTGTTTGTACTTGAGATTTCGAGGACGAAATTGTGTCTTAGTGGGGGAGAATTATAACGCCCGAAATTATTTAATTTTGATCCGAGAATATTTAATTTGGGAATATTTGGAGTTTTGATTTAAATTCTAATATTCTTAAATTATTTAGGATTGAAATTGAATGAAATGATAAATTGAGGACTAAATTGCAATTATTGAAGTCTTGAGGGGCTAAAGTGCAAAAACCTTATTTTTGAGTTGGACACTAGTTATTCTTGAGCTTATTCACGTGTAATAGCAGATTTTATCAGAATTGGTAGAGTCAAGAACCGAGAGCAAAAACTTACAAGAACTCCAAGCTTCTTCTTCATCTTCAAATTGAGATATCTTGAGCTTCGGATATTCCTTTTCGATTCCGAAAGATGTTCTGGAATCCTTGCAACAAGACCTTCGATTTGATTTAAGTTTTCTCTTAGTTCATCATGATTTGGGAATTTGAAATTGACAGAGATCAGAAGTTTGTATGGAATGGTGTTGATGAGTTTCTATACCTTGTTTTATTGAAGTTGGGTTGAGGAATGATTGTTGTATCATGTTCTTATGATTTCCCAGCTATGATTCGATCTATATATATCTGCTGATATGCTGAGTTTGGACTGATATACAGTTGATATGAATGCTAGAATGTTATAGTTGCGTTCGGGATTGCCGAGTTTATACCGATATGCCGTCGAACTTATGATTTGAAGTGTTTTACTATCTTATGCTTGAGCTGCTATTGAGATGAGCTTAAGCTGATGTTCTTTGGCAATTGTGTTGTGGTTTCAGCTTATAAACAAGGGCCATCGAGCTTGAGAACGTCGACTTCGAACCGATAGAAGAAAGCACAAGGTTGTTAGCGTTTTGCCTTGAAGTTTGGGTTGAAAATTGAGCAGATTTTGAGATAGGTTTATGGTTGATACTTGTACAGATTTTGACAAGCTAGAAGACACCTTAAACCTCACATTTGAAAGGTAAAAGTGGACTATTATTTGAATGGGATTATAACTCAAGATGGTTTGTATCGAGTTCCCTAAATCACATACTTATTTGCTTAATTGCTTTTATATGCTCTTCTATGAGTTGTTGAATGAGTCTTTGTTGTTAATGGATGCTTTTATGATGATATATGTTGCATTAATCTTGCAAGACTTATTCCTTGATTTTGAAATGAACAGAGACGTTCAAATAGACGATTTGAGGGATTATATATGTATGACCTGGGTGGTTGACGTAGCCTAGCGTCTGAAATGCATATGTAGTGGCTTCAAAGTCCAGAGAAGGAAGATAAGTAGCCCCACCTCGATCGGGAGAGTCGGTGGTTAGTTATAATATCTTCTTCTCGGGATCCCAACCGAAGAAATGAGAGAATTGTTAGAAAATCTTGTTTTAAAACATGCATTGTTTTTATTTTATATCATGAGTTTGATATATGCTTGCTATGCATGTTTAGTTGCTTTTACTGAGAAATATATTTCTCACCGGAGTTATCCGGCTATTGTTGTGTTATATGTGTCATGGCAATAGGCGGGAGTGGAACAGGGTAAAAGCGATCTTGAAGAACAAGGGAAGAAAGAGATGAGAGAATAGCGTGATGATCCGAGTTTAGGTGGTTTATTGAGCTGTCAATGCTAGAGTTGAGTCCAAATCATGATCTTGTTGTAGTTACATGTACTAAGACTTGTTGGTTATGAGTTTGATGTATAACTCTTATGTACAAAACTAGAGATGATGTTGCTACCTCTTAGGACTTAACTTGGTGTTTGTAAAAAATGAGTCTAATTTGATATGTGAGCCTAATTGGAGTTGATTTTAAGGATTTATTATGATTCAATTCTATCAACTTATATCATGTTAGAATGCATGTTAGCTTATGATTTGGAATAGGCTTTGTATGAGTTGATAGTAGATGATAAATGCATGGATGAACTCATGTTGACAGCATTTTGATTTCTGCCTGTTTTTCTGGAAATGTGCTCGCTCGATCGGTGTAATGTCACGGATCGAGCGAGGCCTTCTTTTGCAGGATCAGTAGTTGTGGTGATCGTGGCTCGCTCGATCGGTGAAATATCACGGATCGAGCGAGGCCACATTTTGTTCAACCCGAGAGTTTGAGCTGTAGGCTCGCTCGATCGGTAGCTTTTCACCGATCGAGCGAGGTGCTCAATTCTTAAAAAAAAAAAAAAATTTTTATTACTTTGTTTAGACATTGATTCTTTGTCTAGTCTTTGTAATGTTTTGATTAATGAGAGATTAGAACTCGGGTCGTTACAGGCTAAGTCAACCACCCAGGTCATACATATATAATCCCTCAAATCGTCTAATCGAACGTTTTCGTTCATTTCAAAATCAAAGAATTGGTTTATCAAGATGAATGCATATATAAAATCAATATAGCATTCATTAACACCATAGACTCATTCAATAATTCATAGAAAACATAAAAAAGCGAGTAATCAAATAAGTATGTGATTTAGGGAACTCGATACAAACCATCTCGAGTTAGATTCCATTCAAAATAGTAGTCCACTTTTACCTTTCGATTGTGAGGTTTCAAGGCAACTTCAAGCTATCCAAATCTGAACAACACAATCACCAAACCTATCTCAAAATCTGCTCAGGCTTCAACCAAACTTCAAGGCAAAAAGCTAATAACCTTGTTCTTTCTTCTATCGGTATCGAAGTTGAGATTATCGAGTTGATATCCCCTGTTTATGCACTGAAATCACAGCTTATAAACCAAGTGTGAGGACCTCGGGTTGCTAATCTCGTTTTAGGGTAGCTAATGATTAATTAAACAATTAATCAAACAATTAAAGAATAATAAATCAAGAGCAGAAATTTTTTTTAAAAAAATTTCAGAGCCTCGCTCGATCGGGCAAAATCAGCCGATCTGTTGGTATATTTGTCTTTCTGATCATTTCTATCTGTTGTGGCACAGAACTATAAACAAAAATCATGTTCTAAGCACTTACCAACAAATTAATATACCTCTGTTATTTCATCATTTCTTCATCAATATTCATCAGCTGATTGCCAGGTTTCGAAGTTGGTAGACAGTCAATCTAATACATCATTCATCAGTATCTTTCAGGTATCTGAACGATTGATCAAGTTCTTCAGAACAACTTCTACCTGCAATACATTTATTCATTCGTTGATATTCTATTCTGTTCTGTTCAATCAGAGATATTTCATTCAGCGTAGCAAGAATACAGTTCTGTTCAATCTGACCATACCATTCTGTTCAGTCTGGCCATACCACTCTGTCAGTCTGGGGTGCTTACATCACCCAAAGAACACTATTATCTTCGATTTTGGGTGCTTAAATCACCCGGGAAAATTCTTATAATAACATCGATAAGAATTTGAAAATTTACAAATCAGTAAATTAATCAATTCAATTTCAAAGGTAGATCAAGAGTACATGCAATTTATTAAATCATCAAATCAAATACTGCATAATCATGCAATACTATAAATGCATGTGACTTACTCTACCCCGCTCAGCTTCTATCTCCGTCCAGAACCTACGCTCTGATACCACCTGTTGTGGGGACCTCGGGTTGCTAATCTTGTTTTAGGGCAGCTAATGATTAATTAAACAATTAATCAAACAATTAAAGAATAATAAATCAAGAGCAGAATTTTTTTTTTTTTAAATTTCAGAGCCTCGCTCGATCGGGCAAAATCAGCCGATCGAGCGAGCAACAAAATCATGCTCTCGGGTCTGAACAAAATTTGGCCTCGCTCGATCGGTAACTTTCACCCGATCGAGCAAGCCAACTTTTGCTCGAATTCTGCTGCTGATCTTTTGCTGTCAAAACTTTAGTACAAGGTATATCTCATCATCCAAATCAATTCTAAGCATGTTATAAAATCTGAAAACATGCATACATTCATATACCAAGTTCCTATGATCAACTCATACAATTTAATACATCCAATGAATAGCATAAAAGACATAAATCAACAAGCTACACTAACTCTCAATAGTGAGCTTCTAAACAAAATTTCAATGTCAAGTTCAATGCTATTTGCTACCATTCTTCAACTTAACCCGAGTCCACACTTGCTACATCTCTCTCCCGAGCTATCAATGTTCTCTCAACCAAGCTCCTGCCCCACCTGTTGCAATGCACACATACAAAAAAAAGCAATAGCCGGATAAACTCCGGTGAGAAATCATTCTCAGTATAATCGACATATAAAATTTGCGTTAAATAAATTCATATCAACTCTAAACATATCAACTCAAGAATAGAGTAAAGATAATGCATATATCGACTCAAACTTCAAATCAAAACTCAATTTATATAGCGCGCTTATCTCAAGAATTGATTCTTATCACTTCATTGCCATCAAGATTTGTATCTGATCTTGACATGGATATCCATCTATCGTAGCCATTCCGGGCTAGAAAATAAGGTTAACCACAACCTTGGCATAGAATCAATTCAATATACAATCATATCAAAAGCAATAAAGATCCACTACCTGTGATGGATCAAGTTTCTGAGCTTCTTTAATTCTCAAAAGTAACTCTGGTTCAACTTGAATTTGATAAAGTCGCAAAAGCTGATAATTCATATCAAATACTAATCCAGAACAACAACAGTCTTCAATCAAATGAGATATACCAATCGTCGATAGGGATAAAGAACATACCTTTCGACTCAATGCATCAGCTGCTGCATTCGATTTCCCCGGATAGTATTTAATTTCACAATCAAAATCTTTAAGCAAGTCAAGCCATCTCCGCTGTCTCATATTTAATTCTGACTGTGAAAACAAATATTTCAGACTCTTGTGATCAGAATAAATCTCAAACTATTCCCCGTATAAATAATGTCGCCAAATCTTCAAAGCAAATACGATAGCGGCCAATTCAAGATCATGAATCGGGTATCTGGTCTCGTGAGGCTTCAACTGTCTCGAGGCATAAGCAATCACATGCCCTCGCTGCATCAATACGCATCCCAAACCTCGATGAGATGCATCACAATAAACAGTGAAACCACCAGTACCTGAAGGAATCGTCAAGACTAGTGCACTGGTCAGTCGCTTCTTCAACTCAAGAAAACTGGATTCACAGGCTTCAGACCAGATAAATGGAGCATTCTTCTAAGTCAACTGAGTAATCGGCTTCGCAATACTGGAAAAATCTTTAATAAAACGACGATAATACCCAGCCAAACCCATGAAACTACGAATTTCAGGAACAGATGTAGGTCTCGACCAACTGATCACTGCCTCGACTTTACTTGGATCAACAGCTATACCATCTCCGGATATGATATGTCCAAGAAAAACAACCTGTTTCAGCCAAAACTCACATTTCGACAGTTTAGCATACAGTTTCTTAGATCTCAGAGTCTTCAACACGGTTCTCAAATGCTCAGAATGATCAATCAAATTCTTCGAATATATCAGAATATCATCAATAAAAATTATCACGAAATCGTCGAGATATTTCTGAAACACACGGTTCATCAAAGCCATAAACACAGCTGGAGCATTTTTCAGACCAAACGGCATAACTATAAACTCATAGTGGCCATACCTGGTTCTGAAAGCAGTTTTCGGAATATTAGAATCCCTAACTCTCAGCTGATGGTATCCAGATCTCAGATCGATCTTGGAATACACAGAAGAACCCTGCAACTGGTCAAATAAATCATCAATACGAGGCAAAGGGTATTTGTTCTTTATCGTTGCCTTGTTCAGTTGCCGATAGTCGATGCACAATCTCATTGAACCGTCTTTCTTGCGTACAAATAATACTGGAGCACCCCAAGGAGAAACACTGGGTCGAATGTATCCCTTGGCCAGTAAATCTTCCAACTGATCTTTCAATTCTTTCAATTCCACTGGTGCCATTCGATAAGGTGCTTTAGAAATCGGTGCAGTACCTGGCATCAGTTCTATATTGAAATCAATCTCACAGTACGGAGCTAGTCCTGGAATCTCATCAGGGAAAACATCCGCAAATTCACTAACCACTAGCAAGTCAGCCAGGTTCGGGTTAATTTTCAAAACATCAACTGCATAAACAATAAATCCCTCCGCTCCTTTCTGCAAAAGTCGGGTAATTGATAATACAGAAATCAGAGGAATCTTAGCACGAGAACCCTTACCATAGAATTTCCATTCTCCAGCCATCTCAGGTCTGAAGCTCACTATCTTCTGGAAACAATCTACGGTAGCTCTGTACTTGTTTAGCATATCAATCCCGATAATTCAGTCAAAATCAGACAAACCAAACACAAAACAATCTATCTCGATCTCATTACCATCATACCGTAGTAAACAATTCTTAACTGTCTGAATAGATATAAGACCTTTCCCCAAAGGAGAAGAAACAGATACTATAGCAGGTAATGATTCAACAGGCAAAGCATGTAAGGATGCAAATCGTGTAGAGATAAACGTATGGGATGCACCTGTATCTATCAATACATATGCGGGATAACCATAAATAGAACAGTTACCTGCAATCACATCATCTGGTGCTCCCTGTGCCTGTTCCTCCGTCAGTGCAAAGACATGAGCCTGCTGTCTCTGTGGCTGACTGCCTGTCTGACTTCCTCCTGGCCTTGAATGTTGCTGTGGATGTGGTGGTTGAAAGGAATGAACAGAAGACGCTTGCCTCGTAGGTTGAGCCACTGATTGTGATGACTCTGCACCTCGTGACTGTCCAGAACCTCTCTGAGGACACACCCTCGCAAAATGGCCAGTCTGATGGCATATATGGCACCTCCTAGATACATCTCGACACTGATCGGTTGGATGACCTCCACCACAACTATTACAAAACACTCCTGTCTTCTGTTTCGTGCCACTGGAACTCGAAGAACTGCTACCTGACTTTTTAAAATATTTTCCTCGAGCTTGCAAATATCATTTCTTGCCACTGCTACTACCACCACTTTCAAATCGAGGAGGTTGTTGCGAGATTGGAGCTGAGGGTTGTGACTGTCTCGGAGGCTGAGCGATATACGAAGCTCCTCGCTGTTGTATCAAACCAGCTTCCGCTCCTTTGGCACTGTTCAAAGCATCAGCAAAATTATTCGGTCGCCTTGTGTTCACCAAAGTAAAGACCTCCGGAGTCAGTCCATTAATGAACTGATCAGCCATAGCCTCATCACTATCAGCAACATGTGGAGCAAAACGTAGCAATGTAGTGAATTTTGCAACATAATCTTCAATATTTAAGTTTCCCTGCTTCAGATTCGCAAATTCTGCACCTTTATCCTTGCGGTAAGACACTGGAAAGAAGCGTTGGTAAAACTCAGTTTTGAAGACATTCCACGTCAGTACAGTTCCTCTACGCTCCAAAGCTTTCTTGGTCGTGGACCACCAGCTCTTCGCAACCTCATGCAACTGATGTCCAATTAATCTGATTCTCCGCTCATCACCATAATCAAGCGAATCAAACAACATCTCCATATCATCAAGCCATCCTTCACATACAACTGCATTTTCAGTACCGTTCAGAGTAGGCGGATGGTATGATTGAAATCTTTTCAATAATGTTTCCATCGGAGTGGCAGTCATATTTGTCATATCTCGAGAGGTACTTCCTGTTCATTGCTCGGGACTGTAGCTTGAGGTACTATCGGGGTCACCACTATTTGTTTCGGCAGAGAAGTATGAACTGTCTGCTCTGGTATAGGAGTAGGAACTTGTGGTCTAAGAGTAGGTCGTCCTGGTCTTCGAGACATATCAGATTATCAAAAGGGTTAGGATACCACAATCATCAAATCTATCTCAGTCCTCCTCCGATCATCTTACCTCTGATCAAGACTCGGTTCTGATTCAATCTTAAAAAACATAATCGAAGTATTCAACAAGACATGCTTCCAATCCATTCAGATAATCAGGTAGCATATCATAATTTATCAAAACACATGCCTCTAATCATTCCAGATATTCCAGTAAGCATGCGTCTTTAATCATCATAAATCATACTTTCAAATAAAATAAATACAACATCATGTAATAAAATACTTGAAAGTAAATCATGCTAGCATTTACCACATGTAATTCAATCATGTAATTAAATCATAGCATAATAAAATAAATAAGCAAGGAAGATGACTCGATCTACCCCACTTACTATCTAACTCAGTCCCGAATTTTCTCGCTTTGATACCACCTATTGTGATGACCCAATTCTTAATCTCTCAAATCACAAAATTAATCCAAGATCATGAATTAAAGATAAGCAATCAACAAGCATTCGAAGCTACAAAGATTTTTTTTTTTTTAGAGGAGGGGTGCGCTCGGGCGGCTCTTTTCAGCCGCTCGAGCGCCCACCCTCGGGTGTGAGCAACAAAGGGGTGCGCTCGGGCTGCTGTTTTCTGCAGCTCGGGCGCTGCCCTGGGCAGATTCTTGCCCAAGAATTGCAGCTCATTCTTGTTCTGAAAATTGCTTCCTAACTTGATTCTTTGATAAAAAAACATGCCTAAAATAAAGATCAAGTTCTAGACATGTTGAATCAAGTCTAAAACCACATCACCATATTCTAAGAATCATTAACAAGGCAACAACATATACATTAACATTTCAATACCAAAGTAACACATCTAGACATAAACTCAAGTCTATCAAGTGTACAATTTCAACTCTAACATAGGATCAACTTCTAATGTAAAGTAGACAAGATTCAAGTCTACTAACTATACAACATAATTCTTGATCTTATCAAACAAGTGACAGCAACTCAACATCTATACCGTATCATCATGCTAATCCCTCATTCTCTGTTCCTCAAGCTCGCTTCTGCCCTGTTTCGCTCCCGCCTATTGTCATGACACATACAACACAACAATAGTCGGATAACTCCGGTGAGAAATATATTTCCCAGTAAAAGCAACTAAACATGCATAGCAAAGCTTATATCAAATTCATGATATAAAAGTAACTACAATGCATGTTTTAAAACAAGGTTGTCTAATTCATCGTTTGGGATCCCGAGAAGAAGATATCATAACTAACCACCGACTCTCCCGATCGAGATGGGGCTACTTATCTTGCTTCTCTAGACTTTGAAGCCATTATATATATAAATCAGACGCTAGGCTAAGTCAACCACCCAGGCCATACATATATAATCCCTCAAATCGTCTAATCAAACGTTTCTGTTCATTTCAAAATCAAAGAATTGGTTTATCAAGATGAATGCACATATAAAATCAATATAGCATTCATTAACACCATAGACTCATTCAATAATTCATAGAAAACATATAAAAGCGAGTAATCAAATAAGTATGTGATTTAGGGAACTCGATACAAACCATCTCGAGTTATAATCCCATTCAAAATAGTAGTCCACTTTTACCTTTTGATTGTGAGGTTTCAAGGCAACTTCAAGCTATCCAAATCTG
The DNA here is from genome assembly GCF_033568475.1 of Henckelia pumila. NCBI lineage: Eukaryota > Viridiplantae > Streptophyta > Magnoliopsida > Lamiales > Gesneriaceae > Henckelia > Henckelia pumila. The sequence continues at coordinate 97,644,944 of NC_133120.1, read as the reverse complement.
AACAACACAATCACCAAACCTATCTCAAAATCTGCTCAGGCTTCAACCAAACTTCAAGGCAAAAAGCTACAAACCTTGTTCTTTCTTCTATCGGTTTCGAAGTTGAGATTATCGAGTTGATATCCCCTATTTATGCACTGAAATCACAGCATATAAACCAAGTAAACATCTGCTACAACCCAGCAACATCTTAATCCAAGATACAATAGCAAAACAGCCTCAAATCATAAACTCGGCGGCGTAACGATATAAACTCGGCAATCCCGAAACTCAACTATAACAATTCTATAATTATACCAGTTGTATATGATTCAAACCCAGCACTAATTCTTCAACATATCAACAGATATACTATCAAATACACAGCTGAAATCATAAGAACATAATCGATAGCCATCCTTCAACCCGAACTCGATAGAACAAGGAATACAAGCTCAACAACAATAATTCATAACCACATCTGATCTCTGCCATTTTCTACTTCTCTAACCATAATGAATCAAAAGAAAACTTACATCAATTCTAAGGTCTTCTTGCAAGGAGTCCAGAACCTTTTTCGGAATCGAATTCGGATAACCGACGCAAAAGATATAGCAATTACAAGTTGAAGAAAATATTGAAGCTTTCCTTGTTCATCCCCTCGGTTCCTTCCTTCTGAAATTTCTGATGGAATGTGTTGTATCACACGTGAATACATATACAAATCACAAGTGTCCAACAATTGTCAACTATTTGCACTTTGGCCCCTCAAGTTGTCAATAATTGCAATTTGGTCCTCAATTTCTCAATTCTTTCAATTTCAATCCTAAATAATTTAAGAATATTAGAATTTAAATCAAAACTCCAAATATTCCAAAATTAAATATTCTCGGATTAAAATTAAATAATTCCGGGCGTTGCAGTATGGACGTGCTCCGAGTATCTCATAAAATTCATGGCATTAAATATGATTGTATCTCAGATTTTCTATTGGGAATTGGTATCTTCCCCCAACAGAACTATCCATAAAAATCCTGTGTCTTGCTGGTTTTATCGAAAACCCTTTTACAGTAGGAACTGTAGAATATACTTTGCAAAGTTGAGTTTGATTTTTAAGGTATGTCGCTTTGTGATATTCATTTAAAACCAATTTAGTTCTATCTCCCAATGATTCCAACTGAGAGATATTACTAAATCTGAAAGCATGGACTACTCCGAAGTCCATTAGACGACCAATAGTCATTTTTGAATGATCATAAATAGATAAATCAAGATCGACTGTTAATAGTCCCATAATCTCGATTTTCTCACTGTTTTCAAAATAATATTCATTGAGATCTTGCCAAATGGAAAGTCCGGGAATATGACTTGTGGCTGCTGAGGCTATGAAATCTTGGATCTCAATTACATCCGAAAAAAAGCTATCAACGAGTTTATATTGTATAACAGTTTTTAATGCAGGCTCGAAAAAAAAGAGTGGATTTAGGGTATCATGGGTTTTTAATATCATCCTGGTTTTTAGATACTTTTCAGGGATGATTTGTTTTTCATAATTTCCTTGGGCAAAAAGGAAATTATTTTGGGATTTTAAGTATTGGTTCTTTTCATTGAGTTTAGAATATTTTTTGTTCAAATTTTCAAGTTCTTCCCTCAATGTGTGACGACCCGGTTCTTAATCTCTCAAATCAAACATTTAATCCAATATCATGAATTAAAACCAAGCAATTAATCAAGCAACCAAAGCCTCAAAATTTTTTTTTTTTTTATACAAGGAGGCTCGCTCGAGCGAGCCACACCCCTCGCTCGAGCGAGGGCCTCTCGGGTCCAAGACCCCCTCCCTTGGCTCGCTTGAGCAAGCCTCGGGCTCCGCTCAAGCGAGCTGAGTTCTGTCAGCTACCAAAAAAATCAGAATTGTTGCTGTACCCTGCTTCAATAATCCATCTACCAACTCTACCAAGTAATGGATGCAACAAACATGGTATAAAAGTTATTAACAAGTTTATTCCCACATCTCAAAGTAAAAGTAGCACAACTAGTTCAAGTGTGATACATAACAAAGGAGTAGAAACTCTAGACAAAAGGTCTAAACTAATAGTTCATAACTCCAACTCTTGTTCTTAACATAAACATGACAGCAACAAGACTTCTATACCGGATCATCATTCTAATCTCTCAAGTCTCGATTCTTCACGGTCTTCCCGGACTTGTTCCAGTCCCACCTATTGTCATGCACACATAGAAACAAGACAATAGCCGGAGAGACTCCGGTGAGAATTTAATCCCAGTATAAAACAACATAAACATGCATAATCTCAAGTAATTCAACTTGAAGCATATTATCAATTATTCAACAAATAAGACTCAAGACAACTTAAGGCATATTAATTCAACATGATATTACTCAAGTTGCAAACGTTGTATTCAAGTAAGACATGATATCAACATCTACAAACTTATATCAACTCAATATTTCAATATCAACTCTTCAAACAATCATGCAATATATTTCAGCTTAAACAAACATTAGAAACTCATCTATTAAAATGAAAAGCATTGCATGATTTAAAATCGGTTATCATAACGATATCGGTTCTCGTTTTGGGATCCCTGGGAAAGAAACACGTCAACCCATCCACCTACTCTCCATTCGAGGTGATGTTGAGTGCTTATTCCCGGACTTTGGTCCACTATATTGAGTGTCAAATGTTAGGGATGACTCAATCACCCAACCGTCAATCATTAGGGACAACTCAATCACCTAAATTCCTCAATATACGCCCAAACGTCCTATCATTTTATCTGAGCAACTCAGCCCTCAAAACTCGAAAGAAAGTTGGCCCAATATGAATGCAACAAACTCAAAAGCATCAATTCAAGACCAACAATACGAACTAGATCAAGTAAGTAATCATATAAGCATCTATTAACAATAGAAGCACAAAGTATGTGGTTTTAGAAAGGGATACTCAATAGAATCATATTGAGTGTGAAAGCTTTTATTTAAAGGTTGTCTTATACCTTTCTTTTCTTGGTTTTCAAACTCTTCAACTCTTCAAAATCTTGACCCAAATCAATCCCGGTTCGAAGCTGAACTTCTCGAGCTCAATGTTCCCTGTTTTCAATCTGAAAATACATCATATATATTCAAGAACATCAGCAAGAACTCAAACCATGTTCAGCTCAATCAAAGAGAATCCAAAACTAATCAATTCTTGACTTGACGGCATTAACGATTAAACTTCGGCAACCTAAACCATTTATATCAACTTCATATACTTATAACAGCTGAATATCATCATATATCAGCTAATTCAGAAGCATAAATTCGAACCCAACTTCTGAAAAATCTTGACGATTGCAACAACGATTGTTCCTCGGTTCAACTTCGATACCGTAATTTATATCATTTCTAAACATCATATTAACTTCTAATAAACCTCATACCAGCAAGATATCAATAAGAACCAGCACATACACGTTCAAACTAGCAAGATCAGATGGTAGAAATTTCAAATCATAGCTAAAACTCATAACAATTTCCTACAATAACCGTTCTTTAATCCGTCTTCGATATCGCCATACATATCACATTTAACCATCATCTGAACATCTAATTCATCTCTTAACATCATATACCAGCATAATCAAAGGTGATAATCTCGAAATAATTGCTGGAATTTCATATCAAACTCAATCGTTGTCCGTTCTTCGATTCAATTGCGATATATCAAGATATAGAAGCTTTAGAACATCAATATATGATCAATCTGATTTCTGCCCCATATCAACATTTCAAAATCATAATAAATCTCATCAATACTTAAATCAATAGATAGCCCTTCTTGCAAGGAGTCCGGAACTATTTTCGGAATTGAATTCGGACAAACGGATCACAATAAATCAAGGATTGAAGATGATAAAATATCTTGAGCTTTCCTTTCCTTTCTCTCTCGGTTTTGGTTTCTAAAACTCTGAACATGTACATGTATTTACGCGTTCCTATTCATAATAAAGACATGTGTCCATGCACTTTTTCCATATTTGCACTTTGACCCCTCAAGTCTTCATTAATTGCAAATCGATTCTCGGCAAATCTTTTTAATTCAATTTCAATCCTAAATAATTTAAGAATATTAAAATTTAATTCAAAACTCCAAAATTCTCAAATTAAATATACTTGGATTAAAATTAAATAATTTTCGGATTAAATCAATTAATCCCGGGCCTTACACTAGGAAATTTCCAAAAAACCATAATCTCCTTTTTAAATTATATTTTGCATAAAAATCATGTAAGAATTTTTCATTTACTTTAAAATCTTTTTCTATAACATTTAATTCATTAAAACATTCTGTAATAGAAGAAAATGTAGGACTAGTTGGTTCTTGGTCTTTATTATTATTTTGAGTAGAATAGGTTTTTATCTTATTGTTGTTATATATAGACTGGTCTGGGAATTTCTGAAGTGTAATCAACATTTCTTAGAATTGAATTTGGTAAATCTGAAGTGGAATATCTATGTTTGTTTTTTGTAGGAGTGTTAACTACTGAAGGGATTTGTGAAACTCTACCTAAATCTATAGTATCTGAGGTAGAAGAATTTTCAGATTTGTCAATACTGTTTTTTCTTTCAAATGAAATTTTAACTTTTCTATCTAAATATTGAGTTATTTCTTTTAGTTGGGTATTTGGTTCTAGCTCTTCTATTGATTCAGGTTTAGTAACTCCTTCTAAGACCCATTCTTCTGGTAGATTTACATCGCTCCATTGAATTGATTTAGGGATTACAGTATTAGATCTAGTTAAATCTGTTTGTAATAAAAGGGTTTCACCTTTTTTACTATGGTATTTTACTTTTGTAGCAAAAGCAGAAATCATTGCTTTGTAATAGATTCTAAAAATAATTGCCACTGGAATTGATCCTTTAAGCATATTATAATTATGAGTTTTTATTTGTAAAACTAACGATTTTAAAATTTTTTATCACTTAAAGACACTGAAAAATTAGGATAACAATCAAAAGAGATTTGTCCAGTACAAAGGCTAGATTCAACTGAACTTAGCAAAGAATCTTCAAAATTTGTAAATCTGGCATCTCTTAAATAGCAAGGATCGAAGTATTTAATCCTTCTTTAGTTAAAGGTCTTATGTCTATTTGGACTAATCCAATATGAATATATTTATAGTTTTTATCTTTGTATTTTTGTAAGGAATTCTGAGATAATAACTTAATAGTTTCAAAAGGTTTTTTAAGTTGTATATCTCTTTCTTCAATTTTAATTGAAAAATCGGTTTTAAAAAGTTGGAATCTTGAATGCTTATAAATTTAACCTTTATAAAATCTAGGGATTTCCCAATTATCTATGGATTTTTCAAAATTTTCTATAATAATTTCTTCAGTATTAATTATCCTTTTAGAATCATATGACCTTGTAGCAGCAGAGTTTAAAGAAGTAGATCTACTGAAAATTGAATCCATATTTATAAAAAATTTTGTTTTTGAAATTTATTTTCTCCTTACAATCCCAAGCACTTCGTAGGTTTTACAGCCTTCACTCGAGGACTTATTACCCAACCCTCTTGGGCAAAAACACTCAGGAGAACCTAAACTTCTCGACTCAAGTTTTATAAATATAAAAGCAAACTTCAACAAACACTACCCCCCGTGGGTTTGATACCAAGAAGACACAACAGGATACTAAGGGGATAAGGAACATAAAAGAAATAATTATAAAAGACTTTAAAAAGTAAACAAATAATGGAAAACACAAGGATTAATAAAGAAACATAAAATTAAAAGCTGGCTGGAAATATATTGATGGTTCCTTTGAAAGAACACCACAAAGCTGATAATATATATATATATATATTAAAACATAAAATGGTTACTAATTAAATGAATCCAATGATAATATATATAATATAGTGCGGAATTTAAATGCTGAAATTTAAATATAGTAGATTATATAACACCACTAATATATACATATATGTATATATTGCTGGAATTTAAATAGCGGAATTTAAAGACTGGAATTTAAACGTCTCAGATAATATTGTGGCATCTCCAGTTTCTGATACATATAATCAAAGATTATATGCAGAGCATACTTTTGCAAAGAACACCACTAATATTAACGGACTCGATTAGGCGGTATAACCGACCATATAATATTTATATACATAAGTATACATATAAATATATTTATAGATATATAATATATTTATATAGTACTTATGCGGTAAAATCGTCCATGTAAAATATTTATATAAGTATTTAAACACAAGAATATAAATTAAAATTTCATTACAAACCTTTGAATTTGTACAACACTTGGAATCTTCAAAAGATTACAACTATCTTCAAGATCCTTGAAGAACTTGATGCATAATATAAACAAGTTTTAAAAGGTATTTAAAAGGTTGAAGGGATCAAAAAGGTTTTATGAAGAACAAGGATGAAGAAAGAAAGAGAAGAAAGAAAAAGGTTTTAAAGAAAGGTTGAGGGAATTTGGAAGAGGTTTGAGAGGAATTTAGAAGGGTAGAATGAGATGTTATTCAAGTTTTTTCAAGTGGTTTATGATGGGGTGAGGAGTGCTTATTTATAGGCAAAGTAAGGAGGTGGAATAATATATTATATTATAATTTTCGTTTTTTTTTCATATTTACATTTTTTAAAAATTTAATAAAAATACAAGAAATAAAAAATGTACAATACATAAAACAACATTTATTTATACTCCACTGTTCCCAAAGATCTTTTCTTCGTCAAGATCATCTTCATCGTCCAGATTGATTGAATGTTCTGGAGATTGTGGTTCTTTGGATGGTCTTGCTGAAAATTTTTCCGTTACTGCTAATATTTCTTCACGAGTATTTGCTGATGCAAGTAGGGCTGCCATCTGGGATTTTTGTGAGGAAAAAGCTGCTTGTTGTAATGGTTGTAGTTAGGTTTTTTAAAGATGTTTTGGGTAGGAATTCTCATATTTTTGTTATTTTGAATCCAAACTTGTATGTTAGGTATTAAAAAGCTTTGGGGAATTTTAAACTTGTCCCACCATTTGATTCTAAACCTTCTTCTGATTTGAGAAGCACTATCATCTGAATATTCCACTGTCCAAGAAAGTATCCATGGAAGGTAGAATTTTGTACAAAATAATGCTAGAGGTTGAAAACGTTTTTCATCTTCTGAATGTTTATATTGGGATTTAAACACCTTGAAGGAATGTTGGACTGGGTGTTGGAGGATTTCATAGGCTGAACCAAAAAATTCCCACCAAAGGTTCCACCAGTTTGGGAATCTTCTGAGATCACAGGTTTTGTTATCAAAATAGAATAACCATGTGTGCTTATGCTTTTGGTTTTGTATAAAAAAAGGCATTGTACCAAGCTTGTTGATAGTCCCAATAATTAAAAGGAATATCAAAGAAAGAGGTTTCTTTATATTTTTCAGTGAAGAGGATGGCATCTGATAGATGGTGACCCCAATCAATGGGTGCTATAACTTTTAAAATTTTACGAGTAGAATAAGCTGGATCTTCATGCTTTGAATCAATGAAGAAATGTTTGAATATTACTGAATCTGTAGATTCTAATATTGCTTGATAATAGAGAGGAATTTTCATTTCATCCCAAGGCTTATAATATCTCCCTTTTCCAAAATAATTTTGAAGGTTGTGAAAAGGATCTTGCTCACGAAATCCTTTTTCTGTTTGTATAATTGTTTGACACATTTGTTTTTCAAAAAATTCAGAAGGGGATTTCAATGATCTTTGGGTAAGGGCAAGCTGAGAATTTGTAGTATTTTCGGAATTTGAAATAAAGGAATCTTTGATAGAAACTTCTTTTGAGAAGGTTTTGCTAGAAGTCTCTTTTTTATGAACTTGATCTATAGCAGTTTTTACTTCCGAATTTTCCAGAAGGCTTTCCAGGAATTTAAGCCTGTTTTCGATATCACTGTTTACCTGTAGTCTCGATTGAGCAGTATCTTTTAGTTCTTCTTCTTCTTCCTGTTTAACTATTTCATACCAAGTCTTTTTCTTGTCTTGATCTGTAGAAGATTGGACAGGTTTTTTATCTTTTTTGGATGTCATTGTTGTTTTGAAAAAATTCTCGATTAAGAAAATCAGGTAAAGAACTTGTATCTCCTTTAATAAATTCAATATTAAAATCAAATATGCTTAATATTGCTTGCCATCTTGCAAAAATTTGTTTTGAAGCTAGATTTTGAACGTCCTTTTGTAAAACTTCTTTTGCACTTTTACAATCTATTCTTAATAAAAAATTTTGATTTAAAAGATCACTCTGAAATTTTTGTATACATAAAACAATGCTTAGAATTTTCTTTTTAATAGTGGAATAATTTTTCTGAGTATCATTCCAATGAGCTGATGTATATTGAACTATTCTTTCTTTATCATTTTGTTTTTGTTTTAAAATACCTCTGTATCCTACATCTGAGGCATCAGTTTCAACTATCTTTGGTAAATTTGGATCAGCAATGTTTAAACAAGGAATTTCTAACACTTGTTTTTTAATGATTTTTACAATCTCGGTATGTTCTTCAGTACATGGTACTGGGTTTTTTCTAAACCTATCATGTAAAGGTTTTGTTAGTTATTAAGTTGTTGTCTTGTTGATGTATATAGGATTTGAGATGTTGTTGTAAATCCTTAAGACAACATGTTGTAGCTTAATCCTTTTTGGTATAACAATGATTTTTTTTTGATATGGGAGCCTATCTTGAGTTGATTTTAAGGCTTTATTATGATCTATTTCTATAAGCTTATATCATGTTAGAATGCATGTTAGCTTATGATTTTATATAGGCTATGTATGAGTTGATGTTACATGAAAATGAATGGAAGAACTTGTGTTGACAGCAAAAGAGGATCTGTTTTTATTCTTCTGGGCAGGAGCCCGCTCGATCGGGCGATTCCTGCCGATCGAGCGAGGCCTTCATTTCGAAGGCAGAAATGTGAGCAACTTTGGCTCGCTCGATCGGTGAAATATGGCTGATCGAGCGAGGCCAAAACTTTGCAAACCCGAGAGGCTGAGCTGATGGCTCGCTCGATCGGGTGTTTTTCCCCGATCGAGCGAGGTGCTCATTTTTTTTTTTAAAAAAAAAATTTTTACTTTATTTAGTCTTTGATTCTTTGACTATTATTTACGATGATTTGATTAATGAGAGATTAGAACTCGGGTCGTCACAGAAGAACATACCGAGATTGTAAAAATCATTAAAAAAACAAGTGTTAGAAATTCCTTGTTTAAACATTGCTGATCCAAATTTACCAAAGATAGTTGAAACTGATGCCTCAGATCTAGGACACGGAGGTATTTTAAAACAAAAACAAAATGATAAAGAAAGAATAGTTCAATATACATCAGCTCATTGGAATGATACTCAGAAAAATTATTCCACTATTAAAAAGGAAATTCTAAGCATTGTTTTATGTATACAAAAATTTCTGTAAGGCCCAGAAATATTAAATTAATAATTATGGGATTTGAGAATTAAATTTCATATTATGGGCTAATATTGATTTGAGAAGTTATGGAAATGATAGATTTAATTTTCGAGCCGAAAATATATAATTTGAGAATTTACGGATTTTGAGAATTAAATTCCGAGAATTCTTAAATTAAATGAATAAATATTCTATTTGAATATTTATGAAATTTAAGATTTAATTCCATGTTATTGGGAATTAAAGACGATTTATTTTGAAGATACAACTCGATCAGGGACTGATTTGCTAATATCAAAGTTTTGAGGGCTAAAGTGCAAAAGGCCAGGATTATTTAATTAATCCGAATTTTTTTAATTTTATCCGAGTATATTTAATTTGGGAATATTTATAGTTTCGATTTAAATTCTAATATTCTTAAATTATTTTGGATTGAAATTGAATTAAAAAAAAGGCCGAGGACTGAATTGCAATTTTTGAGGTATCAGGGATTAAATTACAATTTGTATAGGACATATCCGATTATTATTGAACTATAAGCATGGAAATGTGTATTGTTCAGATTAAATTCAGAAAAGAGAACAGAGGCGTCGAGTTCTTCTTCTTTCTTTGAATTTAAGACTTTCGAATTGCCATAACTTTTGCTTCGGCTATCCGATTTCGATTCCGAAAAGTGTTCTGGAATCCTTGCAATGAAGGCTACGATTTGATGTAATTATTCTTATATTTTAGTCAGGTTTCGAAATGAGAAAGGATCAGAACTCAGAACTTTCGTTGATTTATTGTGTTTTGAGTTCGATTTCGAATACGGTTTGACGATTTGATGTTGTATGCATATATCATAATTCCATCTTTTGTTCCAGCATGTATTTCGATTTAGGTAGTTGCTGATATGCTATTCTTGTGCTGGTTATAGCTGATATGAGTTGAATTTGCTGATATGTGTATTAGAAATGAAGTCGATATTGTTCGGTTACCGATTTTTAATCGTTACTCTGCTGAATTTGAGATTTGAAGCTGTTTTGCTAGCTGATTATTGAGCTGCTATATTCTTGAGGATGTTAGGATGTTGTATCCATTTGATTCTTCAATTTCCTAATTGTATTGTCGATGAACAACCCAAGAACTTTGCATTCGAACCGACGAAGAAGCGAGAAAGGGTTGAATCATTATGGTTGAGGATGGAATGATGTTCTTGAGCTGATTTTGAGTTAATTGATCTTGAATAGATGGTGATGTGTATTCTTGACTATATTCTCAGATTTGAAGAATGAAAGAATACAGATTCGACTTGCGAAGTATTTGATGACGATGTGAAATTATCCTACCATGAAGTGTTCATGATGAATTAAGCTAAAGTTGGAAGATGAATTTGTGTGAGGATGATTCAGATATGGAACATCGTCAACTCGAGAATGACAGGTATAAGACGACATCGAGATTTAGGACTATGATACTCAAGATTGATGAATCTTGAGTAGTCCGCCAAATCACATACTGATTATGTTTTATTTTTGATTGAGAACTTGTTATTGTTCTTGTTGATCCATCACAGGTAGTGGATTATTATTTGATCATGAAATGAGATAAGATATGAATTGATTCTTTGCCAAGGTCGGATAGGACCTTATTTTCTAGTCTGATGAGACGACGATAGATGGATATCCATGTCAAGATCGAATACGAATCTTGATGGCAACGAAGTGATAAGAATCAATTCTTGAGATAGCGCGCTATAGAAATTCGAAGAATAGATTGAGAGATTTTGATTTTATATCTTGAATCGATATATGCGTTATTTACTCTACTTTTTGAGTTGATATGATTTATTTAACGCTTTATATGTCGATTATATTGAGAATTATATTCTCACCGGAGTTTATCCGGCTGTTGTCTTGTTTTGTATGTGTGCATGACATCAGGTGGGGATAGAGCTTGTCGGAAATGACGTGATAGCACACGAGAGAAGATTAGTACGTGAGGACTCGGGTTTTAAGCTGAGATAGCATCAAACTTAGTAAAGAACTTTAGATTTGAAGTTTGTTTATGACATATTGAATAGCTTGTTGATTTGTATTTTATACGCTATTCAATTGATATATTAAATGCATGAATTGATGCTTATAGTTTTATACATGTTGATATGCATGTTTTAGAATTGATATACCATGACTTGGATTGGTTTTGAATGCTTAAGATTGAATGTGCAAAGTTTAGACAGCAAAAATCAGCAGTAGATTTCGAGCAATAGGTAGCTCGCTCGATCGGGTGAAAGTTACCGATCGAGCAAGGCCTGTGTTTGTTGGGCAGAAAACTTAATTTTTCCTGCTCGCTCGATCGGCTGATTTTGCCCGATCGAGCGAGACCAAAAGTGATGGAGACCCGAGAGCATGATTTTTCTTGCTCGCTCGATCGGGTGAATTTGTCCGATCGAGCGAGGCTCCGAAATTTAAAAGAAAAATTATGCTCTTGGTTTCTTTATAATTTTAATTGTTTAATTAATCATTAGTTGCCCTAAGACGAGATTAGCAACCCGAGGTCCCCACAACAGGTGGTATCAGAGCATTAGTTTTTGGACTGAGATAGAAGCTGAGCGGGGTAGAGTGAGACACATGCATTTATAGTATTGCATGATTATGCATTACTCGATTCGATGACATGATAAATTGCATGTGAGCATGATCTACTTTAGAAATTCAACTGCCTAATTTACTGATTTGTAAATTTTTGAATTTCTTACTGTTTTGTTATAAGATTTTCTCCGGGTGATGTAAGCACCCAGAATCGAAGAGAACAGTGTTCTTTGGGTGATGTAAGCACCCCAGACTGACAGAATAGTATGGCCAGACTGAACAGAATTATGTGGTCAGACTGAACAGAACAAAACGGTATTGCTCAGCTGAATGAAGTACCTCTGATTGAATAGAACAAAATATCATCAAATGAATAGATGATATTGCAGGTAATAGTTGGCTTGAAGAACTTGACCAGTTGTTCAAATACCGGAAAGATTCAGATGAATATCGGATCAAATTGATTGAATACCAACTTCGAAACCTAGCAATCAGCTGATGAATTTTGATGAAGAAATGATGAGCAGGCAGAGGTATATTGATTGTTGGTAAGTGCTTAGAATAGAATTTTGTTTATATTTCTTTGCCGCAACAGATAGAACTGATGATAAAAAGAAGAATATACTAATCAGAAGAAGAGTAATTTGAATATTGAAGCATGTATTACTAGATTTCAAGTCTACTATGATTCTCTGAATTGTAGATTATGATAATGAAACTCAAGATTGAGTGTTTATTAATGGCTTGAATTCAAAGATTATGTCTGAATAACTGTTGACGACTGACATATTTTATGAAAGACATAGCCCTGGCTAGGAGAATTGAAACTGAATGATGAGTTAGGAGAATGAAATTGTAGACATACAAGAGTATGCGAGATACTCACAACTCTATCTACAATTGTTATTTCAGAACAGATATGAAAGTAATTATTTAACTCTAGCAGACCGAGACAGAAGTGTTTGGGTCTAAATGCAGAATATGTTAGAGATTACTACACTTATTTTAGAGGGGGATATTCGAACAAGCAGTGTAACGACATTTCAAGTTGAGGTGATAGAATATGTTAGAATCAAATCCGATTCAGAGAAAAGATTTGAATGAAGAACGGTTCCAGAAGTATATAGAGGATCAGAATGAAATTGCACCTGAGAATGAAATTTCAGATAACAGATTTATTTTGTTTTGACCTGTTTATTATTGGTGACATAGATACATGATAGCTGAAAGCTTATTATATGATCACTTTATGTTGCATGATAGATGATGATGCAATAATCGAATACAGATTAGCAGAAGAATTAATGATAAGAAGCGATGAAATTAGATCAGTAAGAACATAATGTGCATATGAATATGATGATATGATATAGAATCTCGAATTAAGATTCTGTGATTTCTGTTTGATATATGATGTTTGATTACAGAAATATTCCGGAATCAGTATATTCGATGCACTAGATATGTTCAAGATCTAAATCAGCATTGATAGGTATGTCAATGAATAGAGATGACAGATATGTTCTGGTAAGATTTTTGACTTTATGTTAAATTGTGAACTGGAACTCAGTAGCGAATTGATGAATTGATGAATTTATGAATTACCGACTTGATGAGATTATAAACTGAATATTGATCTTGAGGTTTAAAAGATAGATGATGATATGAAAATCAGTTACAAATGAGTATTTTATTTGATTATGCTGAATCGATTACATCAATTGGAAATATGATTCTTGAAATGATTGAATATTGATTGGCTCTCATGGCACATTGCTTTTGTTTAGAGCCTGTGTTTATTCACTCATTCTGAGTTGTGCGATGCAAGTGAGTTGTTTTCACTTTGCAGAGTTTGTTATCCAGAAAATTTGATTTTTGGATGACCTTGATTGAGAGATTTTCTCAATCTTGATTTATGTCTTTTAATTTTGAGAATTATTGATCCTTTGATGATATTTCAGACGTATTTTAAGATTGCTGGCTCGTAATTGATAGAAGAATTTGAATATGATCCATGATTTTGGGTTAGATGATATGAATTGTCGGTATTTGGAGATAGAAATGAGGAATGAAATAGACATCCGATGAAATGATTTCAGATTTCTGTGTATTCTGGTTTGAATATTCAGACGAATATATCACCAATCAGAATGATTTGTGATTGGATGTAAGCCAGAACTGTTCAGAAGATGAAAGAAACACAGAAAGTAAACTGAAGCGATGAGAATTCAGTACAGAATGCCAGATTGAGATATGAATTGTAGCCTCAGATCAGAATGAATGAATTCTATTATGATTGATTATCTGATTGTGCTTGATATTTCCGAAAAGAAATATCAGATTTTGAAGAAAATGCACAACAATGAATTTAAGATTCATTCAATAATTGTTTTATCAGAAGATAAAGCAAATAGAGGTAACAGAATTAGTAAGTTTTTGAAGTTAAACGTACAGAGAGTTTCTGATGAAGTTGAAAATAATTGATTAGAATAGTTCAGTGACAGTTTAGAAACTCCATAATTGTTATGAGATCATGATGTGAAAGAGTATTTTGTGAAACTACCAAGATGAAGCAGTTTATATGATGTAAACAGGTGGTAGTTATGAACAGGTTGATTGAAATTACTGTATACAATAATCTGTCTGTGTGATCAAATCACTGAATTGTGATTAGATTCGTTGCAAGATGAACAGTAAGCCAAGAAATAATGTTTCAGATTGAAACATTGAGTTTACTATTAAATTGCAATACAGATGATCAGAAGACTTTGAGTACTTTTTGAGGTAAAAGTACAACATATTATTCTTGAATTGAAAGAATAGTCAGAAAAGATGAATCGAAGTTCGAGAATGAACTTTATCTGACATGATACCGATTATCAACAGCTCTGAATACCTTGAAATCTGTAAATACAGCATATACTCTGATTAATAGATAGTCCGTATAGACTAATTAAATTTTGCAGAATACACTGTACGAGATATGAATAACAGCTAGCTAATCAGAATTAAGACTTTAGATTTATTCGACAGAATGTGACATCAATTGATTGACTAATGTTCTGAGAGTTGGTCATATGTGATTGCATTATACCATTTTTCGATTGATGGATTATCTGAGTCGATTTTTCAGATGTTGAGAATAATCTCAGAACTTTAATACCTGATTCGGTATTACTTGACTTGATGTGTTGCCACTTGATGATTATAATTTCTGTAACAGCTATTGAGTTGATTTTGAGATAATTCTATGTTGATTTGATGAAAAAAAATCCGATTTCTTACTTTTCATCCGATTTCTTTGTGTTGACATGATACTACCGAAGTATATGGCATCAGATCAGACATGATTTGCCGACATCAGATCAGATTTGATTTGAGGAACACAAAGATTTTGAAGATGAATCTATACGAAATGAAAACAGAGAAGAAGAAACAAAATTGATAATTGAATGATAGATATAACTTTTGAAGCTGAAACTGAGTAGTTAAGCGGAAAAGTTATTCTTGTACTATCATTCAATTCAGAATAGAGAAAAGACAGAGTTTAATTTACATATTCAAAATATGAAGTTGAATACTGATCTTGAAGCGATGAACTGAACGACAGCGTAGACTTGATATATGTTCTATACAGAACATCGAATGATATTCAAAGCAAAACAAGTTTTCAATGAAGTTGAATTTCCCTGACTGAATGGTAGACATAATTGATGATGTTCTTGGTCAGCTTGATATGATGGATCTTATTTGTTCCACATATTTAAGTGAAGGAAGTATCAATTCGATTTTTCCTATGTACTTTAATCAGATGAGATAGATATTGAAAAGATTCTGAGTTAAGTCGATTAGTCGACAAATCCTTGATTGAAGAAAGAAACAGCTCAAAGAGAATTTTTTTCAATGAATTAAAGTACAAAGGAAGAGATGAAGAGATAAGATATGAAGATTAGAGTTGGATGATTAAAGTGAGAATCACTTCAGATAATCATTCAGTATATCAGATTGAATAGTTCGATTGACTACGATTTCGAGAACGAAATCATTCCTTAGAGGAGAGGAATTATAAGGCCCAGAAATATTAAATTAATAATTATGGGATTTGAGAATTAAATTCCATATTATGGGCTAATATTGATTTGAGAAGTTATGGAAATGATAGATTTAATTTTCGAGCCGAAAATATTTAATTTGAGAATTTACGGATTTTGAGAATTAAATTTCGAGAATTCTTAAATTAAAAGAATAAATATTCGATTTGAATATTTATGGAATTTAAGATTTAATTTCATATTTTGGAAATTAAAGACGATTTATTTTGAAGATACAACTCGATCAGGGACTGATTTTCTAATATCGAAGTTTTGAGGGCTAAAGTGCAAAAGACCAGGATTATTTAATTAATCTGAATTTATTTAATTTTAATCCGAGTATATTTAATTTGGGAATATTTATAGTTTCGATTTAAATTCTAATATTCTTAAATTATTTTGGATTGAAAATGAATTAAAAAGAAGGTTGTGACGACCCGAGTTCTAATCTCTCATTAATCAAATCATCGTACATAATAGTCAAAGAATCAAAGACTAAATAGAGTAAAAAAATTTTTTTTTTTTTTTTTAGAAAATGGAGCACCTCGCTCGATCGGTAAAGATTACCCGATCGAGCGAGCCATACAGCTCAACTCTTGGGTGAAACAAATGTTGGCCTCGCTCGATCGGTCAATATTCACCGATCGAGCGAGCCCAACACGCTCAAGGTTCTGTTCCTAAATTAATGGCCTCGCTCGATAGGTAATAAATAACCGATCGAGCGGCCTCAAATTCCAGGAACTCCAACTGTTGTGTTTTTGCTGTCAAAACGAATTTCTTCCATCATCAATACTCATCCAATATCACCTCATACAAGTTATACATATAATCCTATGCTAACAATAATCAACATTCTACCATAAAGGTAATTGTTAACATAAATCTTGACATAATATAATCAAAGTAGCACCAAATCGAGACAAAGCTACTAAAATAAGCTCAAGTTAATCTCTTATATCATGCAAGAAGGATTATGATACAAGAACAACTTATTACACACTCCAAACCTCGATGAGATGCATCACAATAAACAGTGAAACCACCAGTACCTGAAGGAATCGTCAAGACTGGTGCACTGGTCAGTCGCTTCTTCAACTCAATAAAGCTGGATTCACAAGCTTTAGACCAAATAAAAGGAGCATTCTTCTGAGGTAACTGAGTAATCGGCTTCGCAATACTGGAAAAATCTTTGATGAATCGACGATAATACCCAGCCAAACCCATGAAACTACGAATTTCAGGAACAGATGTAGGTCTAGACCAATTGATCACAGCCTCGACTTTACTTGGATCAACAGATATACCACCTCCAGATATAATATGTCCAAGAAAAACAACCTGTTTCAGCCAAAACTCACATTTCGACAGTTTAGCATACAGTTTCTCAGATCTCAGAGTCTTCAACACAGTTCTCAAATGCTCTGAATGATCAATCAGATTCTTCGAATATATCAGAATATCATCAATAAAAATTATCACAAAATCGTCGAGATATTTCTGAAACACACGATTCATCAAATCCATAAACACAGCTGGAGCATTTGTCAGACCAAACGGCATAACTATAAACTCATAGTGGCCATACCTGGTTCTGAACGCAGTTTTAGGAATATCAGAATCCCTAACTCTCAGCTGATGGTATCCAGATCTCAGATCGATCTTAGAATACACAGAAGAACCCTGCAACTGGTCAAATAAATCATCAATACGAGGCAAAGGGTATTTGTTCTTTACCGTTGCCTTATTCAGTTGCCGGTAGTCGATGCACAATCTCATTGAACCGTCTTTCTTGCGTACAAATAATACTGGAGCACCCCAAGGAGAAACACTGGGTCGAATGTATCCCTTGGCCAGTAAATCTTCCAACTGATCTTTCAACTCTTTCAATTCTACTGGTGCCATTCGATAAGGTGCTTTAGAAATTGGTGCAGTACCTAGCATCAGTTCTATGTTGAAATCAATCTCACGATACGGAGGTAGTCCTGGAATCTCATCAGGGAAAACATCCGCAAATTCACTAACCACTGGCAAATCAGCCAGGTTCGGGCTAGTTTTCAAAATATCAATTGCATATACAATAAATCCCTCCGCTCCTTTCTGCAAAAGTCGGGTCATTGATAATGCAGAAATCAGAGGAATCTTAGCACGAGAACCCTTACCATAGAACTTCCATTCTCCAGCCATCTCAGGTCTGAACCTCACTATCTTCTGAAAACAATCTACGGTAGCTCTGTACTTGTTTAGCATATCAATCCCAATAATGCAGTCAAAATCAGACAAACCAAGTACAAAACAATCTATCTCTATCTCATTACCGTCATACCGTAGCACACAATTCTTAACTGTCTGAATAGATACAAGACCTCTCCCCAAAGGAGAAGAAACAGATACTACAACAGGTAATATTTCAACAGGCAAAGAATGTAATGAAGCATATAGTGCAGAGATAAACGTATGGGATGCACCTGTATCTATCAATACATATGCGGGATAACCATAAAGAGAACAGTTACCTGCAATCACGTCATCTGGTGCTCCCTGTGCCTGTTCCTCTGTCAGTGCAAAGACATGAGCCTGTTGTCTCTGTGACTGACTACCTGTCTGATTCCCTCCTGGCCTTGGCTGTTGCCGTGGATGTGATGGTTGGAAGGAATGAACAGAAGAGGCTTGCCTCGCAAGTTGAGCCACTGATCGTGATGACTCTGTACCTCGTGACTGTCCAGAACCTCTCTGAGGACACACCCTCGCAAAATGGCCAGTCTGATGGCATATATGGCACCTCCCAGATACACCTCGGCACTGATCGGTTGGATGACCTCCACCGCAAGTGTTACAAAACACTCCTGACTTCTGTTTCGTGCCACTGGAACTCGAAGAACTGCTCCCTGAATTTTTAAACTGTTTTCCTCGAGCTTGAAAATATCCTTTCTTACCACTGCTACTACCACCACTTTCAAATCGAGGAGGTTGTTGCGAGATTGGAGCTGAGGTTTGTGACTGTCTCGGAGGCTGAGCGATATACGAAGCTCCTCGCTATTGTATCAAACCAGCTTCTGCTCCTTTGGCACTGTTCATAGCATCAGCAAAATTATTCGGTCGCCTTGTGTTTACCAAAGTAAAGACCTCCGGAGTCAGTCCATTAATGAACTGATCAGCCATTGCCTCATCACTATCAGCAACATGTGGAGCAAAACGTAGTAATGTAGTGAATTTTGCAACATAATCTTCAATATTTAAGTTGCCCTGCTTCAGGTTCGCAAATTCTGCACCTTTATCTTTGCGGTAAGACACTGGAAAGAAGCGTTGGTAAAACTCAGTTTTGAAGACATTCCACGTCAGTACAGTTCCTCTACGCTCCAAAGCTTTCTTGGTCGTGGACCACCAGCTCTTCACAACCTCATGCAACTAATGTCCAATAAGGCTGACTCACCGCTCATCACCATAATCAAGTGAATCAAACAACATTTCCATATCATCAAGCCATCCTTCACATACAACTGTATTTTCAGTACCGTTCAGAGTAGGCGGATGGTGTGAGGACTCGGACACTAATCTCTCAAATCATAACAATTTATACAAGATGAAATACTAAACATTTAATCCAATACATGAATTAAGATCAAGCAATCAAAGACCTAAAAAATTTTTTTTTTTTTTTAAAATAACAAGGCCTCGCTCGATTGGTAAAAGTTCACCGATCGAGCGAGCGCAAATTCAGCAACTTTCTGCCCGAAGAAAACATGGCCTCACTCGATCGGTTGAAGTTCACCGATCGAGCGAGAATGTTCTATGCAGAAAATTCAGAAACTGCTGTTGCTGTCTTATGCAAAATTTAAAGAGCTTGAAACATTCTAAGCATCTCAAATTCATAATAGAATGATCTAAAGGCAAGCTACAAGGTATAACCAAGCTAACATGAATCTCATACATGCTACTAGTTCCATGTATAAATCACATAATAGCATGCTAATAATTCTTAACACCTATCCAAGGGAATATAAACATGTACATGCCAACTCCCCAAAAATAACATCAAGACTAGAAGCATAATTATACAAGAAACTTCAAAGCCCCATCATAAGATGCTACAACAAGTAGAGTTCCAACTCTTCACATAAACAATCTCAAGTTTACATGTAGAACCTACAAAAAGTAACTCAACTAGATTTCAAGGTAGCAACATTATATACTTCTAGATTAAAAGCTAGTCTCAATCTTTAATACAAATATCAAAACATGAAAAACTATTAAAGTCTCAACCAATGTTTTAACATCTAAACATTGGAATCCAAATCTAACATGTTTGACAAAACATAAACTTCTTCTAACACCCGAGTCTCCACTCTAATCTCTCAATCTCTCGATTCCTTGCCAAGTTCGACTCGCTTACTCTTCAACCTGATGCAATGCACACATACAAGCAAAACAACAGCCGGATAACTCCGGTGAGAATAAATCTCGGTATGAAAGACATCTATATAAATCAAGTATATATAATTTAAACAATTAATCTACTATTACAATCCTCCTTTATTGATACCCTTACCTGTCGAATATCATTCAAGGAAAATTCATTCAATAATATACAGACTCAAAGATACGTCAAGGGTTCAAGGATTCTAGTCTCACAAAATCGATATTTTCAAAAATCATTTCGTTGGGATCCTGGAAATATAATAATGCCACAAATCAAGCCTCTCATCTACACTCCCGCTCGAGGTGGTAACAATCGTGTATTCCCTGGACTGTGAACACTATACTGAGAGTCGTGGCAAAAAGAAATCAAGTCAGATTTCAAGCCTCTCATATACAAGTTCACCACGTCCAATATTTTTTTTTCGATTCTGTTTTCAAGGTTTCGAAAGAATTGTGGCTCAAGAGGTTTACTCTAAACTCTATAACCAATCTACCACAACTCAATAATTCAAAGCAATGTCTAAGCTCCACTTGGTCTTGAATCTCCCTATTCAAACCACATAAGAAACGAGCCATAGTTGCTTCATGATCTTCTTCAATATTAGCTCGAATCATGGTGACCTCCAACTCCTTGAAGTAATCCTCAACACTCTTCGAACCTTGCTTCAAATTTTGTAAACGCCTAAACATATCACGATAGTAGTAATTAGGCACAAATCTCTTCCGCAATATTTGCTTCATCTCCTCCCATGTCTCAATGGGACGCTCTCGATTCCTCCTCCTAGAAGTAACAAATTGATCCCACCAAATAAGAGCATAATCCACAAACTCAACCACCGCCAGTTTTATTTTTTTCGCATCATTGTAGTTGTGGCAATCAAACACCGATTCAACTCTCATCTCCCACTCCAAATAAGCCTCCGGATCAGATTTCCCATGGAACGAAGGAATCTTCATCTTAATCCCACTAATATTCCCATCCTCTCGACTCCCTTCGATGTATCTTCCTCTCACAGCTCCCCTTCTATTTCTGTCACCCTCATGAACCCTCCTATTTCTACCCCAATTTTCACCCAAACTCTCTTCATCCTCTCCACCATCATCATCTTCCTCAAATATTTTCTTTTTATTTTTACCATCACCTCCACTAACTTCAAGCTTATCCAACTTCTCATGTATTGGCCCCAAAGCCGCCATCATCATCTTGGTCAATTCATCCATTTGACCTTGAGAAAAGTTTTGGCTAGAAGAACTCATCGTACCTGCAAGAAAACGTTAGTAATAAAATTACCTCACACAAATTCTCACAATTCACTCCAAAGAATTCACTCAACCACTCTTTTTTTTTTCACTCAAAATATATGTAGAACGGCTTATGCTTTGGGAATGATGTATCAAACTCTCAAGTGCACAACTTTTAAACGCTTGAAGATCGACTCTCGAAGATTGACAAAAACAAGAAGAAGAAAGTTATGGAATTGAATAATTTTTTTTTTTTGACTTGCACCCAAGGATGAACAAGGACAAAAATTGACCACAAGTTATCTTGCTTCTTCAATATTTCTCTTTTTTTTTTTTGAATCTTTCGATCCTTTCTATTTTTTTTTGATCGATTTTTTTTTTATTTTTATAACTTGTAGCACAAGACACGAGGCTTGGATAACAAGTTTGACAGGATGAAAAACGAAAGATGAAGAACAAGAACACGAAGAACAAATATAGATGAAGATAGATACTTACTTGATTCAAAACCTTGTCTCTGATACCAAATGATATGAATTCTTAATGTATGGAAGGCAAACACGACTATATTAAAATCGTACCCTCAATCCAATAACAAAAGAAATCAAGAAATTTCCCGATCTTGAAAACAAGTAAAAAGTTTTGGATTAACCACCTCTAGCTTACAACGAAACTAGCAACAGTAATCACGAAGAAAACAATTGATCACAACGGGACCTTCAGAAAACCTGTTTCTGACAACCCACGAGGATAATCAATCGACAAACGCCACAAAGTTGAAAACTTTGATAAGTTTGATTTTTGGGTAAGCAAAAGCTTAATAAAATTCTAGAGAGAATTTTGTATTGAGTAATCAATAATCTGAAATCTTAATTGTTATTTTTAATAATGAATGTATATGTTGTATTTATAATACAACTACAAAATAATAAAAGATATCGCAAAATAATTCAAAATATAGCTAAAGATATCAAAGATATCTCCTAAAAGTTTCCTAGTAGGAATAAAACTCTCAAAAATAGAAAATAATGCCAAAATATCAAAAAGTCTCGCACACACACAAAACGCCGAACTGTGTGAGAGAGAGTGCAGGCGCGGGCGCGCATAGGACTCTGTCCTGAAATCTTAAAAACAAAGGATCAGGCGCGGGCGCGCGTGGGCAGGCGCGAGCGCGCATAAGGTCCTGTCCGCCATGCGCGGGTGCGCGTCAATGAGGCGCGGGCGCGCATACCTCTCGGGTCTTGTCACCTCTTTTTATGTTTTCTTTGATATTTCCTCTACTCTCTTGACTTTTTTGGACTTCAATAAGATTATAACATCCCTCAAAATGATCTTCAAGCATTCCAATGTCCATTATCAACGATTGAAGCGCATCTTTGAATTTCTTAGCTCGTCCTCTCATAATCGGTCCTCTTGGCATCTCCAATGGATCCTTAATCACTTGATCAACAGGCGAGCTATCCATGATCGCATCACCATGTCTACTTATGCTTTTGGTTTTGTATAAAAAAGGCATTGTATCAAGCTTGTTGATAGTCCCAATAATTAAAAGGAATATCAAAGAAAGAGGTTTCTTTATATTTTTCAGTGAAGAGGATGGCATCTGATAGATGGTGACCCCAATCAATGGGTGCTATAACTTTTAAAATTTTACAAGTAGAATAAGCTGGATCTTCATGCTTTGCATCAATGAAGAAATGTTTGAATATTACTGAATCTGTAGATTCTAATATTGCTTGACAATAGAGAAGAATTTTCATTTCATCCCAAGGCTTATAATATCTCCTTTTTCCAAAATAATTTTGAAGGGTGTGAAAAAGATCTTGCTCACTAAATCCTTTTTCTGTTTGTATAATTGTTTGACACATTTGTTTTTCAAAAAATTCAGAAGGGGATATCAAAGATCTTTGGGTAAGGGCAAGCTGAGAATTTGTAGTATTTTCGGAATTTAAAATAAAGGAATCTTTGATAGAAACTTCTTTTGAGGAGGTTTTGCTAGAAGTCTCTTTTTTATGAGCTTGATCTATAGCAGTTTTTACTTCCGGATTTTCCAGAAGGCTTTCCAGGAATTTAAGCCTGTTTTCGATATCACTGTTTACCTGTGGTCTCGATTGAGCAGTATCTTTTAGTTCTTCTTCTTCTTCATGTTTAACTATTTCATACCAAGTCTTTTTCTTGACTTGATCTGTAGAAGATTGGACAGGTTTTTTTTATCTTTTTTGGATGTCATTGCTGTTTTGCAAAAATTCTCGAGTAAGAAAATCAGGTAAAGAATTTGTATCTCCTTTAATAAATTCAATATTAAAATCAAATATGCTTAATATTGCTTGCCATCTTGCAAAAATTTGTTTTGAAGCTAGATTTTGAACGTCCTTTTGTAAAACTTCTTTTGCACTTTTACAATCTATTCTTAATAAAAAAATTTGATTTAAAAGATCGCTCTGAAATTTTTGTATTCATAAAACAATGCTTAGAATTTCCTTTTTAATAGTGGAATAATTTTTCTGAGTATCATTCCAATGAGCTGATGTATATTGAACTATTCTTTCTTTATCATTTTGTTTTTGTTTTAAAATACCTCCGTATCCTAGATATGAGGCATCAGTTTCAACTATCTTTGGTAAATTTGGATCAGCAATGTTTAAACAAGGAATTTCTAACACTTGTTTTTTAATGATTTTTACAATCTCGGTATGTTCTTCAGTCCATGGTACTGGGTTTTTCTTTAACCTATCATGTAAAGGTTTTGCTATTTTATTAATATTTGGGCAAAAGTCTAGAACATAATTCAAACTTCCTAAGAATCTTTGTAATTGAGTTTTATCTAATATTTTATCAGGAAATTTGTTTGCAAAAATTAAAGATCTATCAATAGGAGTTATAGTACTTTTAGATATATAATGTCCTAAAAATCTTATTTTTGTTTGAAAAAGATTTATTTTTGCTTTTGAGAAAACCAAACCATTTTTCTTGGAAGCATAAAAAAATGTTTTTAAATGTTGAAAATGTTCATCTAGGTTATTAGAGAATATTAAGACATCATCTATGTAAACTATGCAGAATTTTGAATAATTATTAAAAATATCATTCATGATTCTTTGGAATTCAGAATGAGCATTTTTTAATCCAAAGGGCATTACATTCATTCGTATTGTCCGAAAGGAACTGTGGAAGCAGTTTTATATCTATCTTTTTGAGAGATTTGAATTTGCCAAAATCCAGATTTCATATCAAATTTAGAAAATATATGTAAGGCCCGAAAATATTAAATTATTAATTATGAAATTTGAGAATTAAATTCCATATTATTGGCTAATATTGATTTGAGAAGTTATGGACATGATAGATTTAATTTTCGAGCCGAAAATATTTAATTTGAGAATTTACGAATTTTGAGAATTAAATTCCGGGAATTCTTAAATTAAAAGAATAAATATTCGATTTGAATATTTATGGAATTAAAGATTAAATTCCATGTTTCGGGAATTAAAGAAGATTAATTTTGAAGATACAACTCGATAAGGGACTGCTTTGCAAATATCGAAGTTGAAGGGCTAAAATGCAAAAGGCCGGGATTATTTGATTAATCTGAATTTATTTAATTTTAATCCAAGAATATTTAATTTGGGAATATTTAGAGTTTTGATTTTAATTCTAATATTCTTAAATTATTTTGGATTGAAAGTGAATTAAAACGAAGGCCGAGGACTGAATCACAATTTATGAGGTTTCAGGGACTAAATTGCAATTAGACAATACATATCCGATTTTTATAAAAAATAGCAGAAAGTGATACGTGTTATTAGATGGGATTTACATATTCAGAACAGAGCATGTCGAGCTCTTTCATTTTCTTTGAAATTTGATTGTTCAAAACGCTGTAACTTTTGATCCGCTTGTCCGATTTCGATTCCGAAAGATGTTCTGGAATCCTTGCGACAAGGAATTCGACTTGATGTAAGTATTTAATCATCTCGGAATGTTTTGAAAAATGAATTATGGCAGAGATTGCTGTTGAAGTTATGAATGTATTCTTGATCTTGTATGCATTCCGATATCAAAACCGAATCGAAGATTGATTATGAAATGAACTTGTTATGATTTCCAGCTTGTATTTGATATACTTAGCTCCTGTTAGGAGGATTAGAATGATGTATTAATGATTTAGATGCATGTATGATTTTCTTATGAAGTTAAAGAAGTTAGCTTCGAAGTCGATATTAAGTCGGTTACCGATTTTGAATCGCTACGCCGTCGATTCATGTTTTGAGACTAGTTTGATAGCTGATTATCAAGATGAGATGTTCTTTGAAATGTTATCGATGATATAGCATTTTTATTCCTCGATTTCAGACTAGTTTTGAAGGCTAACAACTCAAGACTCCGAATTCGATTTGAAGAAGAGGAAGGGAGGTTTGAAATGCATTTGATCGAATATGTGTTGATGATTTTGACTCGATTCTGAAATGAATGTATTGAACGAAGCTTGATGTGAAGGTTTTGAGATTGCAGTTCAGATTTGAAGAATTCAAAACAAAAGAAATACGAAGGTAAAAGTGGACTACTACTTGAATGGGATTATAACTCGAGATGGTTTGTATCGAGTTCCCTAAATCACATACTTATTTGATTACTTGCTTTTATATGATCTTCTATGAATTATGGAATGAGTCTTTGATGTGAATGAATGCTATATTGATTTTATATGTTGCATTCATCTTGAGACTTGTTCTTTGATTTCGAAATGAACGGAAATGTTCAATTAGACGATTTGAGGAAGTATATATGTATGGCCTGGGTGGTTGACTTAGCCTAGCGTCTGATTTACATATATAGTGGCTTCAAAGTCTAGAGAAGTAAGATAAGTAACCCCACCTCGATCGGGAGAGTCGGTGGTTAGTTATGATATCTGCTTCTCGGGATCCCAACCGATGAAATGAGAGAATTTGTTAGAGAACCTTGTTTTAAAACATGCATTGTAGTTACTTTTATATCATGAATTTGATATATGCTTTGCTATGCATGTTTAGTTGCTTTTACTGGGAAATATATTTCTCACCGGAGTTTATCCGGCTGTTGCTTTGTTTTGTATGTGTGCATTGCAACAGGTGGGGCAGGAGCTAGTCTGAGATGACATGGACAGCTCGAGAGCGAGATTTAGCAGGTGTGGACTCGGGTTTAAGTGGAAGAATGATAGTGAGAATTACCGCAAACTTAGCAAGAACATTAGAAACTTGTAAATGAGATTTTGACGTCTTGAATAGTTTGTAGTTTCTTGATATCTATGGGATTCATTTGATGTATTGCATTGCATGATTAGATGCTTGAAACCTTGTTCTTGTAATTATACCAGTTCTAGATTTTATGGAACATGTTTGATGTATATTTGTAATGATTTAGATCACTTGTTCCAAGTTTGACAACAAGAAGAGTGTTATGCAGAATTGCTGGATCTGGTGCCCGCTCGATCGGGTGAGATGCACCGATCGAGCGCGGCATGGAAATATTGGAACCGAGAGCTCTGGAGTGTGGCTCGCTCGATCGGACGAATTCATCCGATCGAGCGAGGCCATTTGTGCTACAGACCGAGAGCAATGATTTCTTGCTCGCTCGATCGAGGGATTTTATCCGATCGAGTGAGGCTCCGTATTTTTTTTAAAAAAAAAAAAAATTAGCTCTTGGTTTTAATATTCTAATTGATTTATTATTTAATTAATCATTAGTTGCCCTAATACGAGATTAGCAACCCGAGGTCCTCACAACAGGTGGTATCAGAGCGTAAGTTCTTGGATTAAAAAAAAAAAATTAGCTCTTGGTTTTAATATTCTAATTGATTTATTATTTAATTAATCATTAGTTGCCCTAATACGAGATTAGCAACCCGAGGTCCTCACAACAGGTGGTATCAGAGCGTAAGTTATTGGACTAAGATAGAAGCTGAGTGGGGTAGATTGCGTCACATGCATTTATAGTATAGCATGATTATGCCTTATTCGATTTGATGATTCGATGATTTGATAAATTGCATGTGAGCATGATCTTTATTTGAAATTCAACTGCATAATTTACTGATTTGTAAATTTTTGAAATTTTTACCGTTTTGTTATACGATTTTCCCCGGGTGATGTAAGCACCCAGAATCGAAGAGAACAGTGTTCTTTGGGTGATGTAAGCACCCCAGACTGACAGAATAGTATGGCCAGACTGAACAGAATGGTATGGTCAGACTGAATAGAACAGAACGATATTGCTCAGCTGAATGAAGTATCTCTGATTGAATAGAACAGAATATCAGCAAATGAATATAGGATGTTGTAGGTAACAGTTGGCTTGAAGAACTTGACCAGTTGTTTAAATATCGAGAAGATTCAGATGAATATCGGATCAGATTGCTTGAATACCAACTTCGAAACCTAGCAACCATCTGGTGGATTTTGATGAAGAAATGATGAGAAGGAAGAGGACAAATATGAAGTGCATGATATGAAAGTAATTCTTTAACTCTAGCGGACCAAGACAGAAGTGTTTGGGTCTGAATGCAGAGTATATTAGAAATTATTACACTCATTGTGGAGGAAGATATACGACCAAGCAGTGTAAAGAAAATTTAGGTAGATGTGATAGAACATGTTCAAAGAAACATAGATTCTAAGAAGATTCGAATGAAGAACAAATAGCATAAGTATACAGAGAATCAGAATAACATTGCACATGAGAATGAGACTTACAGGTAACATATTTATGTTGTTTTAACCTGTTTATGTTGTAGGTGCAATAGATATATGATAGCTGAAAGCTTATTATATAATTTTCTCTGTATCAGAAAAGAGATTTTGTGAATTGAACGGAAGAATAGAACTATTGCTTCGATAAACTGAAACCGAACATGATATTGTTCATATGGGAAATATTCGGTTGCGATGCATGATAGATTATGAGACTATACCCAAGTACTGATTAGTGATAGTTTCAGATGATTGAATCACTGGATTTTGTGATTTAACCAATCAGTATGATGATAAGAAGCGATAAAATTAGATCAACAAGAACATGATGTGCATATGAATATGATGATATGATATAGAATCTCGAATTAAGATTCTGTGATTTCGGTTTGAGATATGATGCTTGATTACAGAAATATTCCGAAATCAGTATATTCGATGCACTAGATATGTTTAAGATCTAAATCAGCATTGATAGGTATGCCAATGCATAGAGATTACAGATATGTTCCAGTAAGATTTTTGACTTTAGTTTAAGTTGTGAACTGGAATTCAATAGTGAATTGATGAATTGATGAATTTATGAATTACCGACTTGATGAGATTATGAACTGAATATTAATTTTGAGGTTTAGAAGATATATGATGATATGAAAATCAGTTAGAGATGAGTCTTTTCTTTGATTATGCTGAATCGAATACATCAATTGGACATATAATTCTTGAAATGTTTGATTTCGAGTGGCTCTCCTTGTTTTGTTCATAGAGCCTGAGTGATTAACTCATTCTGAGTTATGAGTTGTGTAACACCCGAAATTATTTAATTTTAATCCAAGAATAATTAATTTGGGAATAATTGGAGTTTTGATTTAAATTCTAATATTCTTCAATTGATTAGGATTGAAATTGAATGAATTGAGAAATTGAGGACCAAATTGCAATTATTGACAACTTGAGGGGCCAAAGTGCAAATAGTTGACAATTGTTGGACACTTGTGATTTGTATATGTATTCACGTGTGATACAACACATTTCATCAGAAATTTCAGAAGGAAGGAACCGAGGGGATGAACAAGGAAAGCTTCAATATTTTCTTCAACTTGTAATTGCTATATCTTTTGCGTCGATTATCCGAATTCGATTCCGAAAAAGGTTTTGAAATCCTTGCAAGAAGACCGTCGAATTGATGTAAGTTTTCTCTTAGTTTATTATGATTTGGGAATTCGAAAATGATAGAGATCAGAATTGTGTATGAATTGTTGTTATTGAACTTCTATGTTGTGTTTTGTTGAAGTTGGGTTGAAGATGGTTGTTGTATCCATTTCGTATGAATTCTCAGCAAGTATTGCAACGTTTCTATTCTATATTCTGCTGGTTTTGATTGAAATTCAGCTGGTATCATTGTAGAAGGGTTATACTTGAGTTTCGGGATTGCCGACTTTAACCGTTACGCCGTTGAACTTATGATTTGAAGCTGTTTTGTTATTGTATCTTGGACTAAGATGTTGTTGGGTTGTAGCTAATGATTACTTGGTTTATATGCTGTGATTTCAGTTCATAAACAGGGCACTTCAACTCAATAATCTCGACTTCGAAACCGATAGAAGAAAGAACACGGTTTGTAGCCTTTTTGCCTTGAAGTTGGGTTGAACTTGAGTGCAAATTTTTGAAAGAGGGTGGTTCTGTTGTTGTTCAGATTTGGAGAGCTTTGAAGAGACCTTGAAATGTCACAATTGAAAGGTAAAAGTGGACTACTAATTGAATGGGATTATAACTCGAGATGGTTTGTATCGAGTTCCCTAAATCACATACTTATTTGCTTATTTGCTTTTATATGGTCTTCTATGAATTGTTGAATGAGTCCTTGATGTTAATGGATGCTTTTATGATGATATATGTTGCATTCATCTTGCAAGACTTATTCTTTGATTTTGAAATGAACGGAAACGTTCGAATAGACGATTTGAGGGATTATATATGTACGGCCTGGGTGGTTGACTTAGCCTAGCGTCTGATTTACATATATAATGGCTTCAAAGTCTAGAAAAGCAAGATAAGTAGCCCCACCTCGATCGGGAGAGTCGGTGGTTAGTTATGATATCTTCTTCTCGGGATCCCAAATGATGAACTAGAGAACCTTGTTTTAAAACATGCATTGTAGTTACTTTTATATCATGAATTTTATATATGCTTTGATATGCATGTTTAGTTGCTTTTAAAGAAAAATATATTTCTCACCGGAGTTATCCGGCTATTGTTGTGTTGTATATGTCATGGCAATAGGCGGGAGTGGAACAGGACAAAAGCGAGCTTGAAGAACAAGGGAATGAGGGATTAGTGTGATGACTCGGTATAGATGTGAAGTTGCTGTCATGTTATGTTCGTTTCAACGAGTATGATTGTATAATAACTTAGACTTGAACTTTAGTCTAAATGGTTGCTTGTTGAACTTATGTTTAAAGTTAGAGTTGTATAGATGATAGACTTAAACTTGTAATCACATTTGATCTTTATGTGTTTACTTTAGATTTGAGTTTATGTCTATGAGGTTTGATAATTGATTATGGATTCACCTTGATCTTGATGTGTTTACTCTAGTAATGCTATGTTGAAGTTCTTGATATAGTCTTGCTAATGACTCCTCTACCTTGTTTGATGATAATTCTTGGTCTTAGAAAGGTTGAAACAAATCTAGATAGCTTGGACAGTAGCTGTGGGTGTGCAGCATTTTTTTCTGGCCGTTTGGCCTGCGCACGGACGAGCCCTTGCTCGCGCGCGCGCAGGCCAAGCCCAAGGGGGCTCTGCCCCATTGAGCTGCGCACGCGCGAGGGGCGAACCCCGCGCGCGCGCAGGTCATTTTTAAATTTTTTTTTTTTAGCTTGATTTCTTTAGCTTTAATTCATGAGCATTGAGTTAATATTTTGATTGAGAGATTAAGAACCGGGTCGTCACAACAGCTGGTATCAGAGCGAGAAAATTCTGGACTGAGTTAGATAGCGAGTGGGGTAGATC
The DNA here is from genome assembly GCF_033568475.1 of Henckelia pumila. Classification (NCBI taxonomy): domain Eukaryota; kingdom Viridiplantae; phylum Streptophyta; class Magnoliopsida; order Lamiales; family Gesneriaceae; genus Henckelia; species Henckelia pumila. The sequence continues at coordinate 97,613,436 of NC_133120.1, read as the reverse complement.
GAGTCATCTTCCTTGCTTATTTATTTTAATATGCTATGATTTAATTACATGATTGAATTACATGTGGTAAATGCTAGCATGATTTACTTTCAAGTATTTTATTACATGAGGTTGTATTTATTTTATTTGAAAGTAGGATTTATGATGATTAAAGACGCATGCTTACTGGAATATCTGGAATGATTAGAGGCATGTGTTCTGATAAATTATGATATGCTACCTGATTATCTGAATTGAATGGAAGCATGTCTTGTTTGAGTACTTCGATTATTTTTTTAAAGATTGAATCAGAACCGAGTCTTGATCAGAGGTAAGATGATCAGAGGAGGACTGAGATAGATTTGATGATTGTGGTATCCTAACCCTTTTGATAATCAGATATGTCTTAATGACCAGGACGACCTCCTCTTAGAACATAGGTTCCTACTCCTTTGCCATAACCGACAGTGGTAACACCGATAGTACCTCAAGCTGCAATTCCGAGCAATGAACAGGGAAGTACTTCTCGAGATATGACAGATACTCCGATGGAAACATTACTCAAAAGATTTCAATCCTACAAGCCGCCAACACTGAAAGGTACTGAGAATGCAGTTGAGTGTGAAGGTTGGCTCGATGATATGGAGATGTTATTTGATTCTCTTGATTATGCTGATGAGCGGAGAGTCAGATTGATAGGGCACCAGTTACATGAGGTTGCAAAGAGTTGGTGGTTTACAACAAAGAAAGCATTGGAGCGTAGAGGAACTATACTGACGTGGAATGTCTTCAAAACTGAGTTTTACCAACGCTTCTTTCCAGTGTCTTACCGCAAAGATAAAGGTGCAGAATTTGCGAACCTGAAGCAGGGAAACTTAAATATTGAAGATTATGTTGCAAAATTCACTACATTGCTACGTTTTGCTCCACATGTTGCTGATAGTGATGAGGCTATGGCTGATCAGTTCATTAATGGACTGACTCCAGAGATCTTTACTTTGGTGAACACAAGGCGACCGAATAATTTTGCTGATGCTTTGAACAGTGCCAAAGGAGCGGAAGCTGGTTTGATACAATAGCGAGGAGCTTCGTATATCGCTCTGCCTCCGAGACAGTCACAAACCTCAGCTCCAATCTCGCAACAACCTCCTCGATTTGAAAGTGGTGGTAGTAGCAGTGGCAAGAAAGGATATTTGCAAGCTCGAGGAAAACAGTTTTAAAAGTCAGGTAGCAGTTCTTCGAGTTCCAATGGCACGAAACAGAAGTCAGGAGTGTTTTGTAACAGTTGCGGTGGAGGTCATCCAACCTATCAGTGCCGAGGTGTATCTGGGAGGTGCCATATATGCCATCAGACTGGCCATTTTGCGAGAATGTCCTCAGAGAGGTTCTGGACAGTCACGAGGTGCAGAGTCATCACAATCAGTGGCTCAACCTGCGAGGCAAGCCTCTTCTGTTCATTCCTTTCAACCACCACATCCACAGCAACAGCCAAGGCCAGGAGGAAGTCAGACAGGCAGTCAGCCACAGAGACAGCAGGCTCATGTCTTTGCACTGACAGAGGAACAGGCATAGGGAGCACCAGATGATGTGATTGCAGGTAACTGTTCTATTTGTGGTTATCCTGCATATGTATTGATAGATACAGGTGCATCCCATACGTTTATCTCTGCACGATTTGCTTCATTACATGCTTTGCCTGTTGAAACATTACCTGTTGTAGTATCTGTTTCTTCTCCTTTGGGGAGAGGTCTTATATCTATTCAGATAGTTAAGAATTGTTTGTTACAGTATGACGGTAATGAGATAGAGATAGATTGTTTTGTACTTGGTTTGTCTGATTTTGACTGCATTATTGGGATTGCTATGTTAAACAAGTACAGAGCTACCGTAGATTATTTTCTGAAGATTGTGAGGTTCAGACCTGAGATGGCTGGAGAATGGAAATTCTATGGTAAGGGTTCTCGTGCTAAGATTCCTCTGATTTCTGTATTATCAATGACCCGACTTTTGCAGAAAGGAGCGGAGGGATTTATTGTATATGCAGTTGATGTTTTGAAAACTAGCCCGAACCTGGCTGATTTGCCAGTGGTTAGTGAATTTGCGGATGTTTTCCCCGATGAAATTCCAAGACTACCTCCGTATCGTGAGATTGATTTCAACATAGAACTGATGCCAGGTACTGCACCAATTTCTAAAGCACCTTATCGAATGGCACCAGTGGAATTGAAAGAGTTGAAAGATCAGTTGGAAGATTTACTGGCCAAGGGATACATTCGACCCAGTGTTTCTTCTTGGGGTACTCCAGTATTATTTGTTCGAAAGAAAGACGGTTCAATGAGATTGTGCATCGACTACCGGCAACTGAACAAGGCAACGGTAAAGAACAAATACCCTTTGCCTCCTATTGATGATTTATTTGACCAGTTGCAGGGTTCTTCTGTGTATTCCAAGATCGATCTGAGATCTGGATACCATCAGCTGAGAGTTAGGGATTCTCATGTTCCGAAAACTGCGTTCAGAACCAGGTATGGCCATTATGAGTTTATAGTTATGCCGTTTGGTCTGACAAATACTCCAGCTGTGTTTATGGCTTTGATGAACCGTGTGTTTCACAAATATCTTGATGACTTTGTTATAATATTTATTGATGATATTCTGATATATTCGAAGAATTTAATTGATCATTCTGAGCATTTGAGAACCGTGTTGAAGACTCTAAGATCCGAGAAATTGTATGCTAAACTGTCGAAATGTGAGTTTTGGCTGAAACAGGTTGTTTTTCTTGGACATATCATATCCGGAGATGGTATATCTGTTTATCCAAGTAAAGTCGAGGCAGTGATCAATTGGTCTAGACCTACATCTGTTCCTGAAATTCGTAGTTTCATGGGTTTGGCTGGGTATTATCGTCGTTTTATTAAAGATTTTTCCAGTATTGCGAAGCCGATTACTCAGTTAACTCAGAAGAATGCTCCATTTATCTGGTCTGAAGCCTGTGAATCCAGTTTTATTGAGTTGAAGAAGCGATTGACCAGTGCACCAGTCTTGACGATTCCTTCAGGTACTGGTGGTTTCACTGTTTATTGTGATGCATCTCATCGCGGTTTGGGGTGTGTTCTGATGCAGCGAGGGCATGTGATTGCTTATGACTCGAGACAGTTGAAGCCTCACGAAACCAGATATCCAATTTTCAATCTTGAATTGGCCGCCATCGTATTTGCTTTGAATATTTGGCGACATTATTTGTACGGGGAACAGTTTGAGATTTATTCTGATCACAAGAGTCTGAAATATTTGTTTTCACAGTCAGAACTGAATATGAGACAGCGGAGATGGCTTGACTTGATTAAAGATTTTGATTGTGAAGTTAAATACTATCCGGGAAAATCGAATGCAGCAGCTGATGCATTGAGTCGAAAGGTATGTTCCTTATCTCTATCGACGATTGGTGTATCCCATTTTATTGAAGACTGTTGTTGTTCTGGATTAGTATTTGATATGAATTATCAGCCTCTGCGACTTTATCAAAATCAAGTTGAACCAGAGTTACTTTTGAGAATTAAAGAGGCTCAGAAACTTGATCAGAATGTGCAGAATTCGATTGAGAAAGTTCGATATCACTGATTTTGTGTCTCGGTGTCTTAATTGTCAACAGGTGAAGGCTGAAAGAAAGAACCGCCTGGTTTGTTACAGAGTTTATCAGTGCCTAAATGGAAATGGGATCATATTTCTATGGACTTTGTGACGAAGTTACCTCGATCTTCTAGAGGTTGTGATGCTATCTGGGTGATTATTGACAGATTGACAAAATCAGCGTGTTTTATTCCTTATCGCATGACATATAGACACCACCAGATGGCAGAGATTTATGTTCGAGAAGTTGTCAGATTACATGGAGTGCCGAAGTCTATTGTATCAGATCGTGATCCTCGATTTACATCTCACTTTTGGTACAGTTTACAGAGTGCTTTGGGTACTCAGTTACACTTTAGCATTGCCTATCATCCACAGACAGACGGACAGTCTGAGCGTACCATTCAGACATTGGAGGATATGTTGAGAGCTGTAGTGCTTGATTTTGGCACTAGTTGGCAAGAGTCATTACCTCTTTGTGAATTCTCGTACAACAACAACTATCAATCGAGTATTGAGATGGCTCCGTTTGAAGCTCTGTATGGTAGAAAGTGTCGATCACCTCTTTTCTGGGATGATATTTCTGAGGTACCTGACAATGGACCTGATATGATTCGAGATATGACTGAACAAGTACAGCTTATTCAGAAGAGAATGAAGACAGCACAGGATAGACAAACGAAGTATGCCAATATCCGACGTCGACCTTTGTCTTTTGAACAGGGGGATAGGGTGTTTCTGAAGATTTCTCCATTCAGAGGCACTGTACGATTTTGCAAGCGAGGGAAGTTGTCTCCACGTTATATTGGTCCGTATGAGATTCTGGAGAGAATAGGAAATCTTGCCTATCGATTAGCTTTGCCTCCATCCTTGTCTGGAATACATGATGTCTTTCATGTATCGATGCTTCGAAAATACCTTGCTGATGAATCTCATGTGCTTCAACCTGATGAGGCTGAACTCGACGAAACTTTGAGTTATTTTGAAAATCCAATTCAGATCCTTGATCGTAAGGACAAGCAACTTCGAACGAAGACTATTCCGCTTGTGAAAGTCCAGTGGAGTCATCATGGTATTGGAGAAGCAACGTGGGAGACAGAATCAGATATGAGGCAACGATTTCCAGAGATGTTTCAATGATGTGAGTTCTCCTTTCGTTTTCTGTTATCCGATATATCTTATGTGCTATTCGTACTTGCGATTTCGAGGACGAAATCGAATCTTAGTGAGGGAGAATTGTAACACCCGGAATTATTTAATTTTAATCCGAGAATAATTAATTTGGTAACTCGAGATGGTTTGTATCGAGTTCCCTAAATCACATACTTATTTGCTTATTTGCTTTTATATGCTCTTCTATGAATTGTTGAATGAGTCTTTGATGTTAATGGATGCTTTTATGATGATATATGTTGCATTCATCTTGCAAGACTTATTCTTTGATTTTGAAATGAACGGAAACGTTCGAATAGACGATTTGAGGGATTATATATGTACGGCCTGGGTGGTTGACTTAGCCTAGCGTCTGATTTACATATATAATGGCTTCAAAGTCTAGAGAAGCAAGATAAGTAGCCCCACCTCGATCGTGAGAGTCGGTGGTTAGTTATGATATCTTCTTCTCGGGAACCCAAACGATGAACTAGAGAACCTTGTTTTAAAACATGCAATGTAGTTACTTTTATATCATGAATTTGATATATGCTTTGATATGCATGTTTAGTTGCTTTTACTGGGAAATATATTTCTCACCGGAGTTATCCGGCTATTGTTGTGTTGTATTTGTCATGGCAATAGGCGGGAGTGGAACAGGACAAAAGCGAGCTTGAAGAACAAGGGAATGAGGGATTAGTATGATGAATCGGTATAGATGTGAAGTTGCTGTCATGTTATGTTCATTTCAACGAGTATGATTGTATAATAACTTAGACTTGAACTTTAGTCTAAATGGTTGCTTGTTGAACTTATGTTTAAAGTTAGAGTTGTATAGATGATAGACTTAAACTTGTAATCACATTTGATCTTTATGTGTTTACTTTAGATTTGAGTTTATGTCTATGAGGTTTGATAATTGATTATGGATTCACCTTGATCTTGATGTGTTTACTCTAGTAATGATATGTTGAATTTCTTGATATAGTCTTGCTAATGACTCCTCTACCTTGTTTGATGATAATTCTTGGTCTTAGAAAGGTTGGAACAAATCTAGATAGCTTGGACAGCAGCTGTGGGTGTGCAGCATTTTTTTCTGGCCATTTGGCCTACGCACGGGCGAGCCCTTGCTCGCGCGCGCACAGGCCAAGCCCAAGGGGGCTCTGCCCCATTGAGCTGCGCACACGCGAGGGGCGAACCCCGCGCGCGCGCAGGTCATTTTAATTTTTTTTTTTTTTTAGCTTGATTTCTTTAGCTTTAATTCATGAGCATTAAGTTAATATTTTGATTGAGAGATTAAGAACCGGGTCGTCACAAGTTGCAAGTGAGTTGTTTTCACTGTGCAGAGTTTGTTATCCAGAAGTTTTGATTTTTGGATGACCTTGATTGAGGGATTTTCTCAATCTTGATTTATTTCTTTTTATTTTGAGAATTATTGATCCTTTGATGATATTTCAGCATATTTTAAGATTGTTGGCTCGTAACTGATAGAAGAATTTGAATATTATCCATGATTTTGAGTTAGAGGATATGAATTGTCGGTATTTGGAGATAGAAATGAGGAATGAAATAGGCATCCGATGAATTGATTCCAGATTTCTGTGTATTCTGGTTTGAATATTCAGACGAATATATCACCAATCAGAATGATTTTCGATTGGAAATAAGCCAGAACTGTTCAGAAGATGAAAGAAACACAAAAATTAAACTGAAGCGATGAGAATTCAGTAAAGAATGCCAGATTGAGATATGAATTGAAGCTTAAGATCAGAATAAATAAATTCTATTATGATTGATTATCTGATTATGCTTGATATTTCCGAAAAAAAATATCAGCTTTTGCAGAAAATGCACAACAATGAATTTAAGATTCATCCAATAATTGTTTTATCAGAAGATAAAGCAAATAGAGGTAACAAAATTAGTACGTTTTTGAAGTTAAACGTACAAAGAGTTTCTGAGGAAGTTGAGAATCATTGACTAGATTAGTTCAATGACACTTTAGAAAATTCAGAATTGTTATGAGATCATGATTTGAAAGAGCATTTTGTGAAACTACCAAGATGAAGCAGTTTATATGAGGTAAACAGGTGGTAGTTATGAACAGATTGATTGAAATTACTGTATACGATGATCTGTCTTTATGATCAAATCACTGAATTGTGATTACATTCTTTGTAAGATGAACAGTAAGCCACGAAATAATGTTTCAGATTGAAACATTGGGTTTACTATTAAATTGTAATACAGATGATCAGAAGACTTTGAGTACTTTTTGAGGTAAAGGTACAACATATTATCCTTGAATTGGAAGAATAGTCAGAGAAGATGAATCGAATTTCGAGAATGAACGTTACCTGACATGATACCAATTATCAACAGCTCTGAATACTTTGAAATCTGTTACTACAGCATATTATACTCTGATTAATAGATAGTCCGAAAAGACTAATCAGAATTTTAGAATACACTGTATGAGATGTGAATAACAGTTATTTATTCAGATCTGTGAAGAAGATAGAGATATGATGAAATTACAGGAATGCTTAAAAGCTATTTTCAGGATTAATACTTTAGATTTCTTCGATAGAATGTGGCATCGATTGATTGACTGATGTTCTGAGAGTTGGTTATATGTGATTGCATTATACCATTCTTCGATTGATGAATTATCTGAGTTGATTTTCCAAATGTTGAGTACATTCTCAGAACTTTAATACCTGATTCGGTATTACTTGATGTGATGTGTTACCACTTGATGATTATAATTACTGTAACAGCTATTGAGTCGATTTTGAGATAATGCTATGATGATACGATGAGAAAGAAAATCCGATTTCTTTGTGTTGAAATGTTACTATTGAAGTATATAATATCAGATCAAACATGATTTGTCGATATCAGATCAGTTTTGATTTAAGACACACAAAGATGATGAATATGAATCTGTACGAAGTAAGAACAGAGAAGAAGAAACAGAATTAGTAATTGAATGATAGATATAACTTTTGAAGCTGAAACTGATTCGTTAAGCGGAAAAAGTTATTATTGAAACATCATTCAATTCAGAATAGAGAAAAAGCAGAGTTTAATTTGCAGATTCAGAATATGAAGTTGACTATTGATCTTGAAGCACTGAATTGAATGACAGCTTAGACTTGATATATGTTCTATCTAGAACATCGAATGATATTCAGAAAGAAACAAGTCGACACAACTACTGAACTTCATTGAATGAGATGTCAGATGGAATTGACGATGGAAAAGATTTATTCTTTTCAGCTTGATACAATGAATCCGAATTGTTCAATGAATTTGAATTGTTCCAGGTATATAAGTGAAGGAAGTATCAGTAGATTCTTCCTATGTACTTTAATTAGATGAAATAGATATCGAAAAGATTCCGAGTTAAGTCGATTAGTCGATAATATTTAATTTGAGAATTTACGGATTTTGAGAATTAAATTACGGGAATTCTTAAATTAAAAGAATAAATATTCGATTTGAATATTTATGGAATTAAAGATTAAATTCCATGTTTCGGGAATTAAAGAAGATTAATTTTGAAGATACAACTCGATAAGGGACTGATTTGCAAATATCGAAGTTGAAGGGCTAAAATGCAAAAGGCCGAAATTATTTGATTAATCCGAATTTATTTAATTTTAATCCGAGAATATTTAATTTGGGAATATTTAGAGTTTTGATTTTAATTCTAATATTCTTAAATTATTTTGGATTGAAAGTGAATTAAAACGAAGGCCGAGGACTGAATCGCAATTTATGAGGTTTCACGGACTAAATTGCAATTAGACAATACATATCCGATTTTTATAAAACTTATCAGAAATTGATACGTGTTATTAGATGGGATTTACATATTCAGAACAAAGCATGTCGAGCTCTTTCATTTTCTTTGAAATTTGATTGTTCAAAACGCTGTAACTTTTGATCCGCTTGTCCGATTTCGATTCCGAAAGATGTTCTGGAATCCTTGCGACAAGGACTTCAACTTTATGTAAGTATTTAATCATCTCGGCATGTTTTGAAAAACGAATTATGGCAGAGATTGCTGTTGAAGTTATGAATGTATTCTTGATCTTGTATGCATTCCGATATCAAAACCGAATCGAAGATTGATTATGAAATGAACTTTTTATGATTTCCAGCTTGTATTTGATATACTTAGCTGCTGTTATGAGGATTAGAATGATGTATTAATGATTTAGATGCACGTATGATTTTCTTATGAAGTTAAAGAAGTTAGCTTCGAAGTCGATATTAAGTCGGTTACCGATTTTGAATCGCTACGCCGTCGATTCATGTTTTGAGACTAGTTTGATAGCTGATTATCAAGATGAGATGTTCTTTGAAATGTTATCGATGATATAGCATTTTTATTCCTCGATTTCAGACTAGTTTTGAAGGCTAACAACTCAAGACTCCGAATTCGAATTGAAGAAGAGGAAGGGAGGTTTGAAATGCATTTGATCGAATATGTGTTGATGATTTTGACTCGATTCTGAAATGAATGTATTGAACGAAGCTTGATGTGAAGGGTTTGAGATTGCAGTTCAGATTTGAAGAATTCAGAACAGAAGAAATACGAAGGTAAAAGTGGACTACTACTTGAATGGGATTATAACTCGAGATGGTTTGTATCGAGTTCCCTAAATCACATACTTATTTGATTACTTGCTTTTATATGCTCTTCTATGAATTATGGAATGAGTCTTTGATGTGAATGAATGCTATATTGATTTTATATGTTGCATTCATCTTGAGACTTGTTCTTTGATTTCGAAATGAACGGAAACGTTCGATTAGGAGATTTGAGGAAGTATATATGTATGGCCTGGGTGGTTGACTTAGCCTAGCGTCTGATTTACATATATAGTTGCTTCAAAGTCTAGAGAAGTAAGATAAGTAACCCCACCTTGATCGGGAGAGTCGGTGGTTAGTTATGATATCTGCTTCTCGGGATCCCAACCGATGAAATGAGAGAATTTGTTAGAGAACCTTGTTTTAAAACATGCATTGTAGTTACTTTTATATCATGAATTTGATATATGCTTTGCTATGCATGTTTAGTTGCTTTTACTGGAAAATATATTTTTCACCGGAGTTTATCAAGAAATTTCTATGCATGTTCCGTTGGAGATGCCACGAGGACCGGTTACGAGAGACCGAGCTCAGAAGTTCAAGGAAGCACTTCAATCCTTGATGTTGAAGTCGCAAGAGGGCGTTGGATTTCTTGATATTCAATTTGGAGGTAGTTATCACCGTATTGAGGTCAAAGGCGGTCAAGAAAGTAAAGAAATTGAAGACCTTGTTCGCAGCCCAGGCGCGCCCGCGCCCCAGACTCGCGCGCCCGCCCCCTTATTTTGCGAAGAAGAAGCGCGCCCGCGCTTACGGATGCCAAATTGACGAAAAATTGTGCGAGCTCTCGGCGCGCCCGCGCCTTACAATTGGCGCGCCCGCGCCTTGCACTGCGCAACAAAGGCACGCCCGCGCTTAGCCCTAGCGCGCCCGCCCCGATTATTTTACATGCACCGAAGGTGGTTTGTGTGTGTGTTTGGGATTTTTAATATTTTGGCATTATTTTGCTTATTTTAGGTCTTTTATTCCTACTAGAAAACTTTAGGAGATATCTTTGATATTTTTTTGATTTATTTTGCATTATCATTCAATATTTTGGGTTGTAATATAAATACTACAACATTCATTATTTTAAGGGCAATTAAGATTTCAGATTATTGATTATTCCATACAAAATTCTCTCTAGAATTTTATTAAGCTTTTGCTTACCCAAAAATCAAACTTATCAAAGTTTTCAACTTTGTGGCGTTTGTCGATTGATTATCCTCGTGGGTTGTCAGAAACAGGTTTTCTGAAGGTCCCGTTGTGATCAATTGTTTTCTTCTTGATTACTGTTGCTAGTTTTGTTGTAAGCTAGAGGTGTTTAATCCAAAACTATTTTACTTGTTTTCAAGATCGGGCAATTTCTTGATTTCTTTTGTTATTGGATTGAGGGTACGATTTTAATATAGTCGTGTTTGCCTTCCATACATTAAGAATTCATATCATTTGGTATCAAAGCAAAGGTTTTGAATCAAGTAAGTATCTATCTTCATCTATCTCTGTTCTTTGCGTTCTTCGTTCTTCTTACCCGTTCTTCATCGTCCTTCGTTGGAATATAATCAAAGATTATATGCAGAACATACTTTTGCAAAGAACACCACTAATATTAACGGGCTCGATTAGGCGGTAGAACCGACCATATAATATTTATATACATAAGTATACATATAAATATATTTATAGATATATAATATATTTATATATTACTTAGGCGGTAAAACCGTCCATGTAAAATATTTATGTAAGTATTTAAACACAAGAATATAAATTAAAATTTCATTACAAGCCTTGGAATTTGTACAACACTTGGAATCTTCAAAAGATTACAAGTATCTTCAAGAGCCTTGAAGAACTTGATGCATAATATAAACAAGTTTTAAAAGGTATTTAAAAGGTTGAAGGGATCAAAAAGGTTTTATGAAGATTGTGGTTCTTTGGATGGTCCTGCTGAAAATTTTTCCATTACTGCTAATATTTCTTCACGAGTATTTGCTGATGCAAGTAGGACTGCCATCTGGGATTTTTGTGAGGAAAAAGCTGTTTGTTGTAATGGTTGTGGTTTTTTAAAGATGTTTTGGGTAGGAATTATCATATTTTTGTTATTTTGAATCCAAACTTGTATGTTAGGTATTGAAAGGCTTTGGGGAATTTTAAACTTGTCCCACCATTTGATTCTAAACCTTCTTCTGATTTGAGAAGCATTATCATCTGAATATTCCACTGTCCAAGAAAGTACCCATGGAAGGTAGAATTTTGTACAAAATAATGCTAGAGGTTGGAAACGTTTTTCATCTTCTGAAGGTTTATATTGGGATTTAAACACCTTGAAGAAATGTTGGACTGGGTGTTGGAGGATTTCATAGGCTGAACCAAAAAATTCCCACCAAAGGTTCCACCAGTTTGGGAATCGTCTGAGATCACAGGTTTTGTTATCAAAATAGAATAACCATGTCTACTTATGCTTTTGGTTTTGTATAAAAAAGGCATTGTACCAAGCTTGTTGATAGTCTCAATAATTAAAAGGAATATCAAAGAAAGAGGTTTCTTTATATTTTTCAGTGAAGAGGATGGCATCTGATAGATGGTGACCCCAATCAATGGGTGCTATAACTTTTAAAATTTTACAAGTAGAATAAGCTGGATCTTCATGCTTTGCATCAATGAAGAAATGTTTGAATATTACTGAATCTGTAGATTCTAATATTGCTTGATAATAGAGAAGAATTTTCATTTCATCCCAAGACTTATAATATCTCCCTTTTCCAAAATAATTTTGAAGGGTGTGAAAAGGATCTTGCTCACGAAATCCTTTTTCTGTTTGTATAATTGTTTGACACATTTGTTTTTCTAAAAATTCAGAAGAGGATATCAAAGATCTTTGGGTAAGGGCAAGCTCAGAATTTGTAGTATTTTCGAAATTTAAAATAAAGGAATCTTTGATAGAAACTTCTTTTGAGGAGGTTTTGCTAGAAGTCTCTTTTTTATGAGCTTGATCTATAGCAGTTTTTACTTCCGGATTTTCCAGAAGGCTTTCCAGGAATTTAAGCCTGTTTTCGATATCACTGCCTGTGGTCTCGATTGAGCAGTATCTTTCAGTTCTTCTTCTTCTTCCTGTTTAACTATTTCATACCAAGTCTTTTTCTTGACTTGATCTGTAGAAGATTGGACAGGCTTTTTATCTTTTTTGGATGTCATTGCTGTTTTGCAAAAATTCTCGAGTAAGAAAATCAGGTAAAGAATTTGTATCTCCTTTAATAAATTCAATATTAAAATCAAATATGCTTAATATTGCTTGCCATCTTGCAAAAATTTGTTTTGAAGCTAGATTTTGAACGTCCTTTTGTAAAACTTCTTTTGCACTTTTACAATCTATTCTTAATAAAAAATTTTGATTTAAAAGATCGCTCTGAAATTTTTGTATTCATAAAACAATGCTTAGAATTTCTTTTTTAATAGTGGAATAATTTTTCTGAGTATCATTCCAATGAGCTGATGTATATTGAACTATTCTTTCTTTAGCATTTTCTTTTTGTTTTAAAATACCTCCGTATCCTAGATCTGAGGCATCAGTTTCAACTATCTTTGGTAAATTTGGATCAGCAATGTTTAAACAAGGAATTTCTAACACTTGTTTTTTAATGATTTTTATAATCTCGGTATGTTCTTCAGTCCATGGTACTGGGTTTTTCTTTAACCTATCATGTAAAGGTTTTGCTATTTTATTAATATTTGGGCAAAAGTCTAGAACATAATTCAAACTTCCTAAGAATCTTTGTAATTGAGTTTTATCTAATATTTTATCAGGAAATTTGTTTGCAAAAATTAAAGATCTATCAATAGGAGTTATAGTACCTTTAGATATATAATGTCCTAAAAATCTTATTTTTGTTTGAAAAAGACTTATTTTTGCTTTTGAGAAAACCAAACCATTTTTCTTGGAAACATAAAAAATGTTTTTAAATGTTGAAAATGTTCATCTAGGTTATTAGAGAATATTAAGACATCATCTATGTAAACTATGCAGAATTTTGAATAATTATTAAAAATATCATTCATGATTCTTTGGAATTCAGAAGGAGCATTTTTTAATTCAAAGGGCATTTACATTCCATTCGTATTGTCCGAAAGGAACTGTGAAAGCAGTTTTATATCTATTTTTTTGAGAGATTTGAATTTGCCAAAATCCAGATTTCATATCAAATTTAGAAAATATATGTAAGACCCGAAAATATTAAATTATTAATTATGGGATTTGAGAATTAAATTCCATATTATGGGCTAATATTGATTTGAGAAGTTATGGACATGATAGATTTAATTTTTCGAGCCGAAAATATTTAATTTGAGAATTTACGGATTTTGAGAATTAAATTTTGGGAATTCTTAAATTAAAAGAATAAATATTCGATTTGAATATTTATGGAATTAAAGATTAAATTCCATGTTTCGGGAATTAAAGAAGATTAATTTTGAAGATACAACTCGATAAGGGACTGATTTGCAAATATCGAAGTTGAAGGGCTAAAATGCAAAAGGTCGGGATTATTTGATTAATCCGAATTTATTTAATTTTAATCCGAGAATATTTAATTTGGAAATATTTAGAGTTTTGATTTTAATTCTAATATTTTTAAATTATTTTGGATTGAAAGTGAATTAAAACGAAGACCGAAGACTGAATCGCAATTTATAAGGTTTCAGGGACTAAATTGCAATTAGACAATGCATATCCGATTTTTATAAAACTTTGCAGAAAGTGATACGTGTTATTAGATGGGATTTACATATTCAGAACAGAGCATGTCGAGCTCTTTCATTTTCTTTGAAATTTGATTGTTCAAAACGTTGTAACTTTTGATCCGCTTGTCCGATTTCGATTCTGAAAGATGTTCTGGAATCCTTGCGACAAGGACTTCGACTTGATGTAAGTATTTAATCATCTCGGAATGTTTTGAAAAACAAATTATGGCAGAGATTGCTGTTGAAGTTATGAATGTATTCTTGATCTTGTATGCATTCTGATATCAAAACCGAATCGAAGATTGATTATGAAATGAACTTGTTATGATTTCCAGCTTGTATTTGATATACTTAGCTGCTGTTATGAGGATTAGAATGATGTATTAATGATTTAGATGCATGTATGATTTTCTTATGAAGTTAAAGAAGTTAGCTTCGAAGTCGATATTAAGTCGGTTACCGATTTTGAATCGCTACGCCGTTGATTCATGTTTTGAGACTAGTTTGATAGCTGATTATCAAGATGAGATGTTCTTTGAAATGTTATCGATGATATAGCATTTTTATTCCTCGATTTCAGACTAGTTTTGAAGGCTAACAACTCAAGACTCCGAATTCGATTTGAAGAAGAGGAAGGGAGGTTTGAAATGCATTTGATCGAATATGTGTTGATGATTTTGACTCGATTCTGAAATGAATGTATTGAACGAAGCTTGATGTGAAGGTTTTGAGCTTGCAGTTCAGATTTGAAGAATTCAAAACAGAAGAAATACGAAGGTAAAAGTGGACTACTACTTGAATGGGATTATAACTCGAGATGGTTTGTATCAAGTTCCCTAAATCACATACTTATTTGATTACTTGCTTTTATATGCTCTTCTATGAATTATGGAATGAGTCTTTGATGTGAATGAATGCTATATTGATTTTACATGTTGCATTCATCTTGAGACTTGTTCTTTGATTTCGAAATGAACGGAAACGTTCGATTAGACGATTTGAGGAAGTATATATGTATGGCCTGGGTGGTTGACTTAGCCTAGCGTCTGATTTACATATATAGTGGCTTCAAAGTCTAGAGAAGTAAGATAAGTAACCCCACCTCGATCGGGAGAGTCGGTGGTTAGTTATGATATCTGCTTCTCGGGATCCCAACCGATGAAATGAGAGAATTTGTTAGAGAACCTTGTTTTAAAACATGCATTGTAGTTACTTTTATATCATGAATTTGATATATGCTTTGCTATGCATGTTTAGTTGCTTTTACTGGGAAATATATTTTTCACCGGAGTTTATCCGGCTGTTGCTTTGTTTTGTATGTGTGCATTGCAACAGGTGGGGCAGGAGCTAGTCTGAGATGACATGGACAGCTCGGGAGCGAGATTTAGCAAGTGTGGACTCGGGTTTAAGTGGAAGAATGATAGTGAGAATTACAGCAAACTTAGCAAGAACATTAGAAACTTGTAAATGAGATTTTGACGTTTTGAATAGTTTGTAGTTTCTTGATATCTATGGGATTCATTTGATGTATTGCATTGCATGATTAGATGCTTGAAACCTTGTTCTTGTAATTATATCAGTTCTAGATTTTATGGAACATGTTTGATGTTGATTTGTAATGATCTAGATCACTTGTTCCAAGTTTGACAACAAGAAGAGTGTTATGCAGAATTGCTGGATCTGGTGCCCGCTCGATCGGGTGAGATGCACCGATCGAGCGCGGCATGAAAATATTGGAACCGAGAGCTCTGGATTGTGGCTCGCTCGATCGGACGAATTCATCCGATCGAGCGAGGCCATTTGTGCTACAGACCGAGAGCAATGATTTCTTGCTCGCTCGATCGGGGGATTTTATCCGATCGAGCGAGGCTCCGGATTTTTTTTTTAAAAAAAAAAAATTTAGCTCTTGGTTTTAATATTCTAATTGATTTATTATTTAATTAATCATTAGTTGCCCTAATACGAGATTAGCAACCCGAGGTCCTCACAACAGGTGGTATCAGAGCGTAAGTTCTTGGATTGAGATAGAAGCTGAGCGGGGTAGATTGCGTCACATGCATTTATAGTATAGCATGATTATGCCTTATTCGATTTGATGATTCGATGATTTGATAAATTGCATGTGAGCATGATCTTTATTTGAAATTCAACTGCATAATTTACTGATTTGTAAATTTTTGAAATTTTTACCGTTTTGTTATACGATTTTCCTCGGGTGATGTAAGCACCCAGAATCGAAGAGAACAGTGTTCTTTGGGTGATGTAAGCACCCCAGACTGACAGAATAGTATGGCCAGACTGAACAGAATGGTATGGTCAGATTGAATAGAACAAAACGGTATTGTTCAGCTGAATGAAGTATCTCTGATTAAATAGAACAGAATATCAGCAAATGAATATAGGATGTTGTAGGTAACAGTTGGCTTGAAGAACTTGACCATTTGTTTAAATATCGAGAAGATTCAGATGAATATCGGATCAGATTGCTTGAATACCAACTTCAAAACCTAGCAACCAGCTGGTGGATTTTGATGAAGAAATGATGAAAAGGAAGAGGACAGATATGAAGTGCATGATATGAAAGTAATTCTTTAACTCTAGCGGACCAAGACAGAAGTGTTTGGGTCTGAATGCAGAGTATATTAGAAATTATTACACTCATTGTGGAGGAAGATATACGACCAAGCAGTGTAAAGAAAATTTAGGTAGATGTGATAGAACATGTTCAAAGAAACATAGATTCTAAGAAGATTCGAATGAAGAACAAATAGCATAAGTATACAGAGAATCAGAATAACATTGCACCTGAGAATGAGACTTACAGGTAACATATTTATGTTGTTTTAACCTGTTTATGTTGTAGGTGCAATATATATATGATAGCTGAAAGCTTATTATATAATTTCCTCTGTATCAGAAACGAGATTTTGTGAATTGAACGGAAGAATAGAACTATTGCTTCGATAAACTGAAACCGAACATGATATTGTTCATATGGGAAATATTCGGTTGCGATGCATGATAGATTATGAGACTATACCCAAGTACTGATTAGTGATAGTTTCAGATTATTGAATCACTGGATTTTGTGATTTAACCAATCAGTATGATGATAAGAAGCGATAAAATTAGATCAACAAGAACATGATGTGCATATGAATATGATGATATGATATAGAATCTCGAATTAAGATTATGTGATTTCGGTTTGAGATATAATGCTTGATTACAGAAATATTCCGAAATCAGTATATTCGATGCACTAGATATGTTTAAGATCTAAATCAGCATTGATAGGTATGCCAATGCATAGAGATTATAGATATGTTCCAGTAAGATTTTTGACTTTAGTTTAAGTTGTGAACTGGAATTCAATAGTGAATTGATGAATTGATGAATTTATGAATTACCGACTTGATGAGATTATGAACTGAATATTAATTTTGAGGTTTAGAAGATATATGATGATATGAAAATCAGTTACAGATGAGTCTTTTCTTTGATTATGCTGAATCGAATACATCAATTGGACATATAATTCTTGAAATGTTTGATTTCGAGTGGCTCTCCTTGTTTTGTTCATAGAGCCTGAGTGATTAACTCATTCTGAGTTATGAGTTGTGTAACACCCGGAATTATTTAATTTTAATCCGAGAATAATTAATTTGGGAATAATTGGAGTTTTGATTTAAATTCTAATATTCTTCAATTGATTAGGATTGAAATTGAATGAATTGAGAAATTGAGGACCAAATTGCAATTATTGACAACTTGAGGGGCCAAAGTGCAAATAGTTGGCAATTTTTGGACACTTGTGATTTGTATATGTATTCACGTGTGATACAACACATTTCATCAGAAATTTCAGAAGGAAGGAACCGAGGGGATGAACAAGGAAAGCTTCAATATTTTCTTCAACTTGTAATTGCTATATCTTTTGCGTCGGTTATCCAAATTCGATTCCGAAAAAGGTTTTGAAATCCTTGCAAGAAGACCGTCGAATTGATGTAAGTTTTCTCTTAGTTCATTATGATTTGGAAATTCGAAAATGACAGAGATCAGAATTGTGTATGAATTGTTGTTATTGAACTTCTATGTTGTGTTTTGTTGAAGTTGGGTTGAAGATGGTTGTTGTATCCATTTTGTATGAATTCTCAGCAAGTATTGCAACGTTTCTATTCTATATTCTGCTGGTTTTGATTGAAATTCAGCTGGTATCATTGTAGAAGGGTTATAATTGAGTTTCGGGATTGCCGACTTTAACCATTACGCCGTCGAACTTATGATTTGAGGTTGTTTTGCTATTGTATCTTGGACTAAGATGTTGTTGGGTTGTAGCTAATGATTACTTGGTTTATATGCTGTGATTTCAGTTCATAAACAGGGCACTTCAACTAAATAATCTCGACTTCAAAACCGATAGAAGAAAGAACACGGTTTGTAGCCTTTTTGCCTTGAAGTTGGGTTGAACTTGAGTGCAAATTTTTGATAGAGGGTGGTTCTGTTGTTGTTCAGATTTGGAGAGCTTTGAAGATACCTTGAAACGTCACAATTGAAAGGTAAAAGTAGACTACTAATTGAATGAGATTATAACTCGAGATGGTTTGTATCGAGTTCCCTAAATCACATACTTATTTGCTTATTTTCTTTTATATGCTCTCTTCTATGAATTGTTGAATGAGTCTTTGATGTTAATGGATGCTTTTATGATGATATATGTTGCATTCATCTTGCAAGACTTATTCTTTGATTTTGAAATGAACGGAAACGTTCGAACAGACGATTTGAGGGATTATATATGTACGGCCTGGGTGGTTGACTTAGCCTAGCGTCTGATTTACATATATAATGGCTTCAAAGTCTAGAGAAGCAAGATAAGTAGCCCCACCTCGATCGGGAGAGTCGGTGGTTAGTTATGATATCTTCTTCTCGGGATCCCAAACGATGAACTAGAGAACCTTGTTTTAAAACATGCATTGTAGTTACTTTTATATCATGAATTTGATATATGCTTTGATATGCATGTTTAGTTGCTTTTACTGGGAAATATATTTCTCACCGGAGTTATCCGGCTATTGTTGTGTTGTATGTGTCATGGCAATAGGCGGGAGTGGAACAGGACAAAAGCGAGCTTGAAGAACAAGGGAATGAGGGATTAGTGTGATGACTCGGTATAGATGTGAAGTTGCTGTCATGTTATGTTCGTTTCAACGAGTATGATTGTATAATAACTTAGACTTGAACTTTAGTCTAAATGGTTGCTTGTTGAACTTATGTTTAAAGTTAGAGTTGTATAAATGATAGACTTAAACTTGTAATCACATTTGATCTTTATGTGTTTACTTTAGATTTGAGTTTATGTCTATGAGGTTTGATAATTGATTATGGATTCACCTTGATCTTGATGTGTTTACTCTAGTAATGATATGTTGAAGTTCTTGATATAGTCTTGCTAATGACTCCTCTACCTTGTTTGATGATAATTCTTGGTCTTAGAAAGGTTGGAACAAATCTAGATAGCTTGGACAGCAGCTGTGGGTGTGCAGCATTTTTTTCTGGCCGTTTGGCCTGCGCACGGGCGAGCCCTTGCTCACGCGTGCGCAGGCCAATCCCAAGGGGGCTCTGCCCCATTGAGCTGCGCACGCGCGAGGGGCGAACCCCGCGCGCGCGCAGGTCATTTTTAAATTTTTTTTTTTTAGCTTGATTTCTTTAGCTTTAATTCATGAGCATTGAGTTAATATTTTGATTGAGAGATTAAGAACCGGGTCGTCACAACAGCTGGTATCAGAGCGAGAAAATTCTGGACTGAGTTAGATAGCGAGTGGGGTAGATCGAGTCATCTTCCTTGCTTATTTATTTTAATATGCTATGATTTAATTACATGATTGAATTACATGTGGTAAATGCTAGCATGATTTACTTTCAAGTATTTTATTACATGAGGTTGTATTTATTTTATTTGAAAGTAGGATTTATGATGATTAAAGACGCATGCTTACTGGAATATCTGGAATGATTAGAGGCATGTGTTCTGATAAATTATGATATGCTACCTGATTATCTGAATTGAATGGAAGCATGTCTTGTTTGAGTACTTCGATTATTTTTTTTAAGATTGAATCAGAATCGAGTCTTGATCAGAGGTAAGATGATCAGAGGAGGACTGAGATAGATTTGATGATTGTGGTATCCTAACCCTTTTGATAATCAGATATGTCTCGACGATTAGGATGACCTCCTCTTAGACCACAGGTTCCTACTCCTTTTCCAGAACCGACAGTGGTAACACCGATAGTACCTCAAGCTGCAATTCCGAGCAATGAACTGGGAAGTACTTCTCGAGATATGACAGATATGACAGCTACTCCGATTGAAACATTACTCAAAAGATTTCAATCCTACAAGCCTCCAACACTGAAAGGTACTGAGAATGCAGTTGAGTGTGAAGGTTGGCTCGATGATATGGAGATGTTATTTGATTCTCTTGATTATGGTGATGAGCGTAGAGTCAGATTGATAGGGCACCAGTTACATGAGGTTGCAAAGAGTTGGTGGTTTACAACAAAGAAAGCTTTGGAGCGTAGAGGAACTGTACTGACGTGGAATGTCTTCAAAACTGAGTTTTACCAACGCTTCTTTCCAGTGTCTTACCGCAAAGATAAAGGTGCAGAATTTGCGAACCTGAAGCAGGGAAACTTAAATATTGAAGATTATGTTGCAAAATTCACTACATTGCTACGTTTTGCTCCACATGTTGCTGATAGTGATGAGGCTATGGCTGATCAGTTCATTAATGAACTGACTCCAGAGGTCTTTACTTTGGTGAACACAAGGAGACCGAATAATTTTGCTGATGCTTTGAACAGTGCCAAAGGAGCGGAAGCTGGTTTGATAAAACAGCGAGGAGCTTCGTATATCGCTCAGCCTCCGAGACAGTCACAAACCTCAGCTCCAATCTAGCAACAACCTCCTCGATTTGATAGTGGTGGTAGTAGCAGTGGCAAGAAAGGATATTTGCAAGCTCGAGGAAAACAGTTTTAAAAGTCAGGTAGCAGTTCTTCGAGTTCCAGTGGCATGAAACAGAAGTCAGGAGTGTTTTGTAACAGTTGCGGTGGAGGTCATCCAACCGATCAGTGCCGAGGTGTATCTGGGAGGTGCCATATATGCCATCAGACTGGCCATTTTGCGAGGGTGTGTCCTCAGAGAGGTTCTGGACAGTCACGAGGTGTAGAGTCATCACAATCAGTGGCTCAACCTGCGAGGCAAGCCTCTTCTGTTCATTCTTTTCAACCACCACATCCACAGCAACAGCCAAGGCCAGGAGGAAGTCAGACAGGCAGTCAGCCACAGAGACAGCAGGCTCATGTCTTTGCACTGACAGAGGAACAGGCATAGGGAGCACCAGATGATGTGATTGCAGGTAACTGTTCTATTTGTGGTTATCCTGCATATGTATTGATAGATACAGGTGCATCCCATACGTTTATCTCTGCACGATTTGCTTTATTACATGCTTTGCCTGTTGAAACATTACCTATTGTAGTATCTGTTTCTTCTCCTATGGGGAGAGGTCTTATATCTATTCAGACAGTTAGGAATTGTTTGTTACAGTATGACGGTAATGTGATAGAGATAGATTGTTTTGTACTTGGTTTGTCTAATTTTGACTGCATTATTGGGATTGATATGTTAAACAAGTACAGAGCTACCGTAGATTATTTTCTGAAGATTGTGAGGTTCAGACCTGAGATGGCTGGAGAATGGAAATTCTATGGTAAGGGTTCTCGTGCTAAGATTCCTCTGATTTCTGTATTATCAATGACCCGACTTTTGCAGAAAGGAGCGGAGGGATTTATTGTATATGCAGTTGTTGTTTCGAAAACTAGCCCGAACCTGGCTGATTTGCCAGTGGTTAGTGAATTTGCGGATGTTTTCCCCGATGAAATTCCAGGACTACCTCCGTATCGTGAGATTGATTTCAACATAGAACTGATGCCAGGTACTGCACCAATTTCTAAAGCACCTTATCGAATGGCACTAGTGGAATTGAAAGAGTTGAAAGATCAGTTGGAAGATTTACTGGCCAAGGGATACATTCGACCCAGTGTTTCTCCTTGGGGTGCTCCAGTATTATTTGTTCGAAAGAAAGACGGTTCAATGAGATTGTGCATCGACTACCGGCAACTGAACAAGGCAACGGTAAAGAACAAATACCCTTTGCCTCCTATTGATGATTTATTTGACCAGTTGCAGGGTTCTTCTGTGTATTCCAAGATCGATCTGAGATCTGGATACCATCAGCTGAGAGTTAGGGATTCTGATATTCCGAAAACTGCGTTCAGAATCAGGTATGGCCATTATGAGTTTATAGTTATGCCGTTTGGTCTGACAAATGCTCCAACTGTGTTTATGGCTTTGATGAACCGTGTGTTTCAGAAATATCTCAAATCCCAAAAACTTAGAGTCCAAAGTAGATAGAAACACATACCTTCGTGATAGAGCATCTGCTAACACGTTTTCTTTCCCTTGCTTGTACTTGATAATATAGGGAAAAATCTCCACAAACGCCACCCACTTGGTATGTCTCTTGTTCAGCTTTTGTTGTCCTTTGAGATGTTTCAAAGACTCATTATCCGTATGAATCACAAATTCTTTTGGCCTCAAATAATGCTGCCACGTTTCAAGAACACGAACCAAGGCATAGAACTCTTTGTCGTAGGTAGGATAATTCAAGGACGCTCCACTTAGCTTCTCACTGAAATATGCAATTGGTCTCCCACCTTGCATCAAGACACCTCCAATTCCTACACCTGACGCATCACATTCAATTTCAAAAGTGTTAGAAAAATCAGGTAATACAAGTAAAAGAGCATTAATTAATTTTTGCTTAATAATATCAAAAGACTTCTCTTGCTCCTCGCCCCAATGGAATGAAATGTTCTTCTTTATCACCGCAGTCATAGGAGCCGCCAAAGTGCTGAAATCTTTTACAAATCTCCTATAGAAACTTGCAAGACCATGAAAACTACGAACTTGACCAATAGAAGTAGGCGTTGGCCAATCTCAAATTGCACTTACCTTGTCCTCCTCAACTTTGACTCCTTGAGCACTCACAACAAAACCAAGAAACACAAGTTCTTTTGTACAAAACACACACTTTTTCAAATTAGCATACAAGTTCTCAGCCTTTAGTGTGATTAGCACAATTCTCAAGTGTTCAACATGCTCATTCAAATTTTTGCTATACACCAAGATATCATCAAAGTATACCACAACAAATTTTCCAATATAAGCACGCAAGACATGATTCATCAATCTCATAAAAGCACTAGGTGCATTAGTTAACCCAAATAGCATAACCAACCACTCGTACAATCCATATTTCGTTTTGAAAGCAGTTTTCCACTCATCTCCTTCTCTCATCCTAATTTGATGATAACCACTTTTCAAATCAATTTTACTAAAAATGCTAGAACCATGCAATTCATCCAACATATCATCTAGCCTAGGAATTGGATGCCTATACTTGATGGTAATATTGTTAATGGCTCTACAATCAACACACATTATCCATGAACCGTCTTTCTTAGGTACTAACAAGACAGGTACAGCACAAGGAGACATCGACTCACGCACAAACCCCTTATCGAGAAGTTCACTTACCTGCCTTTGTAGCTCTTTTGTTTCCTCCAGATTACTCCTATAAGCTGGACGATTCGGTAACGCACTTCCGGGCATAAGATCAATTTGATGCTCAATTCCCCTCAAAGGTGGTAGTCCTTGAGGTAAATCCTCCGGAAATAATTTTTCAAATTCCTGCAAGAGAGAAACAACATTGCTCGGAAGATTTCCGGCTATATCACTTGTGTTAAGGAGAATCTCCTTATAGAAAATCAACACAAGTGGAGTATGCACATGTAAAATCTCTCGCAACTCACTCTTTTGGGCCATATATATTTTTTTATCGGCCTCTTTCCTCTCAATTTTTTTCTCATCTTTTTTTCTTTCATTCTTTTTTTCTAAGACCACCTCACTTTTTTGTTCCCTCTTTTTTTCGGCCTCTTCTCTCTTTTTCTTTTTCACATGATCCTCCAACACTTGCTTTGGAGTCATAGGCAACAATACAACAGAGTCCTTTTTCATAGTAAAAGAATAATGATTTTTAAAACCGTCATGTATCACCTTCCTATCAAATTGCCACGGTCTTCCTAACAAAATATGACAAGCTTGCATAGGAACAACATCACACAACACTTCATCCTCATATTTACCAATTGAGAAAGGCACTAAAACTTGCCTAGTCACTCTCACCTCCGAACTATCGTTAAACCACTGCAATTTATATGGTTGAGGATGCTTTAAAGTAGGCAAACTCAACTTTTCAACAAGCTCACTACTTGCCACATTAGTACAACTACCCCCATCAATGATGACACCACACACTTTGTTTTTCACAAAGCATCTAGTATGAAACAAATTTTCCCTTTGATTTTCTTCCTCTTCCTTTTGTTGCACATTCAACACTCTCCTAGTCACCAACAACTCTCCAACGACTGCCTTATATCCCTCGTCATCGGGATCCTCCAACGCAGGCATATCATCATAATTCTCCTCCTCACTCTCCGATTCAACCTCACCACCATCATTCACAATCATTATTTTTTTGTTAGGACACTGACTAGCAATATGACCAAGACCTTGACATCGAAAGCATTTAATGTCCCTAGAACGATTATTAGGAGTTTCAGATTTACCTTGCACTCCTTGCTTTGGTGTTTCTTGCTTGGTGTCGATTTTTGGTTTGGACACCGGCTTGACATCCTCTCGTTTGCCAACGTTTGGACGCCAAGGAGTAGAAGAACCCACAATAGTAGAGTTTCGACCCATACCTCTCCTTTTGAGTTGTTGTTCCACTTTCATGGCCAATTGTACCATCTCCTCAAGATCCATGCAATGTCTAAGCTCCACTTGGTCTTGAATATCCCTATTCAAACCACATAAGAAACGAGCCATAGTTGCTTCACGATCTTCTTCAATATTAGCTCGAATCATGGTGACCTCCAACTCCTTGAAGTAATCCTCAACACTCTTCGAACCTTGCTTCAAATTTTGTAAACGCCTAAACATATCACGATAGTAGTAATTAGGCACAAATCTCTTCCGCAATATTTGCTTCATCTCCTCCCATGTCTCAATGGGATGCTCTCGATTTCTCCTCCTAGAAGTAACAAATTGATCCCACCAAATGAGAGCATAATCCACAAACTCAACCACCGCCAGTTTTATTTTTTTCGCATCATTGTAGTTGTGGCAATCAAACACCGATTCAACTCTCATCTCCCACTCCAAATAAGCCTCCGGATCAGATTTCCCATGGAACGAAGGAATCTTCATCTTAATCCCACTAATATTCCCATCCTCTCGACTCCCTTCGATGTATCTTCCTCTCACAGCTCCCCTTCTATTTCTGTCACCCTCATGAACCCTCCTATTTCTACCCCAATTTTCACCCAAACTCTCTTCATCCTCTCCACCATCATCATCTTCCTCAAATATTTTCTTTTTATTTTTACCATCACCTCCACTAACTTCAAGCTTATCCAACTTCTCATGTATTGGCCCCAAAGCCGCCATCATCATCTTGGTCAATTCATCCATTTGACCTTGAGAAAAGTTTTGGCTAGAAGAACTCATCGTACCTGCAAGAAAACGTTAGTAATAAAATTACCTCACACAAATTCTCACAATTCACTCCAAAGAATTCACTCAACCACTCTTTTTTTTTTCACTCAAAATATATGTAGAACGGCTTATGCTTTGGGAATGATGTATCAAACTCTCAAGTGCACAACTTTTAAATGCTTGAAGATCGACTCTCGAAGATTGACAAAAACAAGAAGAAGAAAGTTATGGAATTGAATTATTATTTTTTTTTGACTTGCACCCAAGGATGAACAAGGACAAAAATTGACCACAAGTTATCTTGCTTCTTCAATATTTCTCTTTTTTTTTTTTTGAATCTTTTGATCCTTTCTATTTTTTTTTGATCGATTTTTTTTTTTTTATAACTTGTAGCACAAGACACGAGGCTTGGATAACAAGTTTGACAGGATGAAAAACGAAAGATGAAGAACAAGAACACGAAGAACAAATATAGATGAAGATAGATACTTACTTGATTCAAAACCTTGTCTCTGATACCAAATGATATGAATTCTTAATGTATGGAAGGCAAACACGACTATATTAAAATCGTACCCTCAATCCAATAACAAAAGAAATCAAGAAATTTCCCGATCTTGAAAACAAGTAAAAAGTTTTGGATTAACCACCTCTAGCTTACAACGAAACTAGCAACAGTAATCACGAAGAAAACAATTGATCACAACGGGACCTTCAGAAAACCTGTTTCTGACAACCCACGAGGATAATCAATCGACAAATGCCACAAAGTTGAAAACTTTGATAAGTTTGATTTTTGGGTAAGCAAAAGCTTAATAAAATTCTAGAGAGAATTTTGTATTGAGTAATCAATAATCTGAAATCTTAATTGTTATTTTTAATAATGAATGTATATGTTGTATTTATAATACAACTACAAAATAATAAAAGATATCGCAAAATAATTCAAAATATAGCTAAAGATATCAAAGATATCTCCTAAAAGTTTCCTAGTAGGAATAAAACTCTAAAAAATAGAAAATAATGCCAAAATATCAAAAAGTCTCGCACACACACAAAACGCCGAACTGTGTGAGAGAGAGTGCAGGCGCGGGCGCGCATAGGACTCTGTCCTGAAATCTTAAAAACAAAGGATCAGGCGCGGGCGCGCGTGGGCAGGCGCGAGCGCGCATAAGGTCCTGTCCGCCATGCGCGGGTGCGCGTCAATGAGGCGCGGGCGCGCATACCTCTCGGGTCTTGTCACCTCTTTTTATGTTTTCTTTGATATTTCCTCTACTCTCTTGACTTTTTTGGACTTCAATAAGATTATAACATCCCTCAAAATGATCTTCAAGCATTCCAATGTCCATTATCAACGATTGAAGCGCATCTTTGAATTTCTTAGCTCGTCCTCTCATAATCGGTCCTCTTGGCATCTCCAATGGATCCTTAATCACTTGATCAACAGGCGAGCTATCCATGATCGCATCACCATGTCTACTTATGCTTTTGGTTTTGTATAAAAAAGGCATTGTATCAAGCTTGTTGATAGTCCCAATAATTAAAAGGAATATCAAAGAAAGAGGTTTCTTTATATTTTTCAGTGAAGTGGATGGCATCTGATAGATGGTGACCCCAATCAATGGGTGCTATAACTTTTAAAATTTTACAAGTAGAATAAGCTGGATCTTCATGCTTTGCATCAATGAAGAAATGTTTGAATATTACTGAATCTGTAGATTCTAATATTGCTTGATAATAGAGAAGAATTTTCATTTCATCCCAAGGCTTATAATATCTCCTTTTTCCAAAATAATTTTGAAGGGTGTGAAAAAGATCTTGCTCACTAAATCCTTTTTCTGTTTGTATAATTGTTTGACACATTTGTTTTTCAAAAAATTCAGAAGGGGATATCAAAGATCTTTGGGTAAGGGCAAGCTGAGAATTTGTAGTATTTTCGGAATTTAAAATAAAGGAATCTTTGATAGAAACTTCTTTTGAGGAGGTTTTGCTAGAAGTCTCTTTTTTATGAGCTTGATCTATAGCAGTTTTTACTTCCGGATTTTCCAGAAGGCTTTCCAGGAATTTAAGCCTGTTTTCGATATCACTGTTTACCTGTGGTCTCGATTGAGCAGTATCTTTTAGTTCTTCTTCTTCTTCCTGTTTAACTATTTCATACCAAGTCTTTTTCTTGACTTGATCTGTAGAAGATTGGACAGGCTTTTTATCTTTTTTGGATGTCATTGCTGTTTTGCAAAAATTCTCGAGTAAGAAAATCAGGTAAAGAATTTGTATCTCCTTTAATAAATTCAATATTAAAATCAAATATACTTAATATTGCTTGCCATCTTGCAAAAATTTGTTTTGAAGCTAGATTTTGAACGTCCTTTTGTAAAACTTCTTTTGCACTTTTACAATCTATTCTTAATAAAAAAATTTGATTTAAAAGATCGCTCTGAAATTTTTGTATTCATAAAACAATGCTTAGAATTTCCTTTTTAATAGTGGAATAATTTTTCTGAGTATCATTCCAATGAGCTGATGTATATTGAACTATTCTTTCTTTATCATTTTGTTTTTGTTTTAAAATACCTCCGTATCCTAGATATGAGGCATCAGTTTCAACTATCTTTGGTAAATTTGGATCAGCAATGTTTAAACAAGGAATTTCTAACACTTGTTTTTTAATGATTTTTACAATCTCGGTATGTTCTTCAGTCCATGGTACTGGGTTTTTCTTTAACCTATCATGTAAAGGTTTTGCTATTTTATTAATATTTGGGCAAAAGTCTAGAACATAATTCAAACTTCCTAAGAATCTTTGTAATTGAGTTTTATCTAATATTTTATCAGGAAATTTGTTTGCAAAAATTAAAGATCTATCAATAGGAGTTATAGTACTTTTAGATATATAATGTCCTAAAAATCTTATTTTTGTTTGAAAAAGACTTATTTTTGCTTTTGAGAAAACCAAACCATTTTTCTTGGAAGCATAAAAAAATGTTTTTAAATGTTGAAAATGTTCATCTAGGTTATTAGAGAATATTAAGACATCATCTATGTAAACTATGCAGAATTTTGAATAATTATTAAAAATATCATTCATGATTCTTTGGAATTCAGAATGAGCATTTTTTAATCCAAAGGGCATTACATTCCATTCGTATTGTCCGAAAGGAACTGTGGAAGCAGTTTTATATCTATCTTTTTGAGAGATTTGAATTTGCCAAAATCCAGATTTCATATCAAATTTAGAAAATATATGTAAGGCCCGAAAATATTAAATTATTAATTATGAAATTTGAGAATTAAATTCCATATTATTGGCTAATATTGATTTGAGAAGTTATGGACATGATAGATTTAATTTCCGAGCCGAAAATATTTAATTTGAGAATTTACGGATTTTGAGAATTAAATTCCGGGAATTCTTAAATTAAAAGAATAAATATTCGATTTGAATATTTATGGAATTAAAGATTAAATTCCATGTTTCGGGAATTAAAAAAGATTAATTTTGAAGATACAACTCGATAAGGGACTGCTTTGCAAATATCGAAGTTGAAGGGCTAAAATGCAAAAGGCCGGGATTATTTGATTAATCTGAATTTATTTAATTTTAATCCGAGAATATTTAATTTGGGAATATTTAGAGTTTTGATTTTAATTCTAATATTCTTAAATTATTTTGGATTGAAAGTGAATTAAAACGAAGGCCGAGGACTGAATCACAATTTATGAGGTTTCAGGAACTAAATTGCAATTAGACAATACATATCCGATTTTTATAAAAAATTGCAGAAAGTGATACGTGTTATTAGATGGGATTTACATATTCAGAACAGAGCATGTCGAGCTCTTTCATTTTCTTTGAAATTTGATTGTTCAAAACGCTGTAACTTTTGATCCGCTTGTCCGATTTCGATTCCGAAAGATGTTCTGGAATCCTTGCGACAAGGAATTCGACTTGATGTAAGTATTTAATCATCTCGGCATGTTTTGAAAAATGAATTATGGCAGAGATTGCTGTTGAAGTTATGAATGTATTCTTGATCTTGTATGCATTCCGATATCAAAACCGAATCGAAGATTGATTATGAAATGAACTTGTTATGATTTCCAGCTTGTATTTGATATACTTAGCTCCTGTTATGAGGATTAGAATGATGTATTAATGATTTAGATGCATGTATGATTTTCTTATGAAGTTAAAGAATTTAGCTTCGAAGTCGATATTAAGTCGGTTACCGATTTTGAATCGCTACGCCGTCGATTCATGTTTTGAGACTAGTTTGATAGCTGATTATCAAGATGAGATGTTCTTTGAAATGTTATCGATGATATAGCATTTTTATTCCTCGATTTCAGACTAGTTTTGAAGGCTAACAACTCAAGACTCCGAATTCGATTTGAAGAAGAGGAAGGGAGGTTTGAAATGCATTTGATCGAATATGTGTTGATGATTTTGACTCGATTCTGAAATGAATGTATTGAACGAAGCTTGACGTGAAGGTTTTGAGATTGCAGTTCAGATTTGAAGAATTCAAAACAAAAGAAATACGAAGGTAAAAGTGGACTACTACTTGAATGGGATTATAACTCGAGATGGTTTGTATCGAGTTCCCTAAATCACATACTTATTTGATTACTTGCTTTTATATGATCTTCTATGAATTATGGAAGGAGTCTTTGATGTGAATGAATGCTATATTGATTTTATATGTTGCATTCATCTTGAGACTTGTTCTTTGATTTCGAAATGAACGGAAACGTTCGATTAGACGATTTGAGGAAGTATATATGTATGGCCTGGGTGGTTGACTTAGCCTAGCGTCTGATTTACATATATAGTGGCTTCAAAGTCTAGAGAAGTAAGATAAGTAACCCCACCTCGATCGGGAGAGTCGGTGGTTAGTTATGATATCTGCTTCTCGGGATCCCAACCGATGAAATGAGAGAATTTGTTAGAGAACCTTGTTTTAAAACATGCATTGTAGTTACTTTTATATCATGAATTTGATATATGCTTTGCTATGCATGTTTAGTTGCTTTTACTGGGAAATATATTTTTCACCGGAGTTTATCCGGCTGTTGCTTTGTTTTGTATGTGTGCATTGCAACAGGTGGGGCAGGAGCTAGTCTGAGATGACATGGACAGCTCGGGAGCGAGATTTAGCAAGTGTGGACTCGGGTTTAAGTGGAAGAATGATAGTGAGAATTACAGCAAACTTAGCAAGAACATTAGAAACTTGTAAATGAGATTTTGACGTCTTGAATAGTTTGTAGTTTCTTGATATCTATGGGATTCATTTGATGTATTGCATTGCATGATTAGATGCTTGAAACCTTGTTCTTGTAATTATACCAGTTCTAGATTTTATGGAACATGTTTGATGTTGATTTGTAATGATTTAGATCACTTGTTCCAAGTTTGACAACAAGAAGAGTGTTATGCAGAATTGCTGGATCTGGTGCCCGCTCGATCGGGTGAGATGCACCGATCGAGCGCGGCATGGAAATATTGGAACCGAGAGCTCTGGAGTGTGGCTCGCTCGATCGGACGAATTCATCCGATCGAGCGAGGCCATTTGTGCTACAGACCGAGAGCAATGATTTCTTGCTCGCTCGATCGGGGGATTTTATCCGATCGAGTGAGCTCCGGATTTTTTTTTAAAAAAAAAATTAGCTCTTGGTTTTAATATTCTAATTGATTTATTATTTAATTAATCATTAGTTGCCCTAATACGAGATTAGCAACCCGAGGTCCTCACAACAGGTGGTATCAGAGCGTAAGTTCTTGGATTAAAAAAAAAAATTAGCTCTTGGTTTTAATATTCTAATTGATTTATTATTTAATTAATCATTAGTTGCCCTAATACGAGATTAGCAACCCGAGGTCCTCACAACAGGTGGTATCAGAGCGTAAGTTATTGGACTAAGATAGAAGCTGAGCGGGGTAGATTGCGTCACATGCATTTATAGTATAGCATGATTATGCCTTATTCGATTTGATGATTCGATGATTTGATAAATTGCATGTGAGCATGATCTTTATTTGAAATTCAACTGCATAATTTAATGATTTGTAAATTTTTGAAATTTTTACCGTTTTGTTATACGATTTTCCTCGGGTGATGTAAGCACCCAGAATCGAAGAGAACAGTGTTCTTTGGGTGATGTAAGCACCCCAGACTGACAGAATAGTATGGCCAGACTGAACAGAATGGTATGATCAGACTGAATAGAACAGAACGGTATTGCTCAGCTGAATGAAGTATCTCTGATTGAATAGAACAGAATATCAGCAAATGAATATAGGATGTTGTAGGTAACAGTTGGCTTGAAGAACTTGACCAGTTGTTTAAATATCGAGAAGATTCAGATGAATATCGGATCAGATTGCTTGAATACCAACTTCGAAACCTAGCAACCAGCTGGTGGATTTTGATGAAGAAATGATGAGAAGGAAGAGGACAGATATGAAGTGCATGATATGAAAGTAATTCTTTAACTCTAGCGGACCAAGACAGAAGTGTTTGGGTCTGAATGCAGAGTATATTAGAAATTATTACACTCATTGTGGAGGAAGATATACGACCAAGCAGTGTAAAGAAAATTTAGGTAGATGTGATAGAACATGTTCAAAGAAACATAGATTCTAAGAAGATTCGAATGAAGAACAAATAGCATAAGTATACAGAGAATCAGAATAACATTGCACATGAGAATGAGACTTACAGGTAACATATTTATGTTGTTTTAACCTGCTTATGTTGTAGGTGCAATAGATATATGATAGCTGAAAGCTTATTATATAATTTTCTCTGTATCAGAAAAGAGATTTTGTGAATTGAACGGAAGAATAGAACTATTGCTTCGATAAACTGAAACCGAACATGATATTGTTCATATGGGAAATATTCGGTTGCGATGCATGATAGATTATGAGACTATACCCAAGTACTGATTAGTGATAGTTTCAGATTATTGAATCACTGGATTTTGTGATTTAACCAATCAGTATGATGATAAGAAACGATAAAATTAGATCAACAAGAACATGATGTGCATATGAATATGATGATATGATATAGAATCTCGAATTAAGATTCTGTGATTTCGGTTTGAGATATGATGCTTGATTACAGAAATATTCCGAAATCAGTATATTCGATGCACTAGATATGTTTAAGATCTAAATCAGCATTGATAGGTATGCCAATGCATAGAGATTACAGATATGTTCCAGTAAGATTTTTGACTTTAGTTTAAGTTGTGAACTGGAATTCAATAGTGAATTGATGAATTGATGAATTTATGAATTACCGACTTGATGAGATTATGAACTGAATATTAATTTTGAGGTTTAGAAGATATATGATGATATGAAAATCAGTTACAGATGATTCTTTTCTTTGATTATGCTGAATCGAATACATCAATTGGACATATAATTCTTGAAATGTTTGATTTCGAGTGGCTCTCCTTGTTTTGTTCATAGAGCCTGAGTGATTAACTCATTCTGAGTTATGAGTTGTGTAACACCCGAAATTATTTAATTTTAATCCGAGAATAATTAATTTGGGAATAATTGGAATTTTGATTTAAATTCTAATATTCTTCAATTGATTAGGATTGAAATTGAATGAATTGAGAAATTGAGGACCAAATTGCAATTATTGACAACTTGAGGGGCCAAATTGCAAATAGTTGACAATTTTTGGACACTTGTGATTTGTATATGTATTCACGTGTGATACAACACATTTCATCAGAAATTTCAGAAGGAAGGAACCGAGGGGATGAACAAGGAAAGCTTCAATATTTTCTTCAACTTGTAATTGCTATATCTTTTGCGTCGATTATCCGAATTCGATTCCGAAAAAGGTTTTGAAATCCTTGCAAGAAGATCTTTGAATTGATGTAAGTTTTCTCTTAGTTTATTATGATTTGGGAATTCAAAAATGATAGAGATCAGAATTGTGTATGAATTGTTGTTATTGAACTTCTATGTTGTGTTTTGTTGAAGTTGGGTTGAAGATGGTTGTTGTATCCATTTTGTATGAATTCTCAGCAAGTATTGCAACGTTTCTATTCTATATTCTGCTGGTTTTGATTGAAATTCAGCTGGTATCATTGTAGAAGGGTTATACTTGAGTTTCGGGATTGCCGACTTTAACCGTTACGCCGTTGAACTTATGATTTGAGGCTGTTTTGCTATTGTATCTTGGACTAAGATGTTGTTGGGTTGTAGCTAATGATTACTTGGTTTATATGCTGTGATTTCAGTTTATAAACAGGGCACTTCAACTCAATAATCTCGACTTCGAAACCGATAGAAGAAAGAACACGGTTTGTAGCCTTTTTGCCTTGAAGTTGGGTTGAACTTGAGTGCAAATTTTTGATAGAGGGTGGTTCTGTTGTTGTTCAGATTTGGAGAGCTTTGAAGATACCTTGAAATGTCACAATTGAAAGGTAAAAGTGGACTACTAATTGAATGGGATTATAACTCGAGATGGTTTGTATCGAGTTCCCTAAATCACATACTTATTTTCTTATTTGCTTTTATATGCTCTTCTATGAATTGTTGAATGAGTCTTTGATGTTAATGGATGCTTTTATGATAATATATGTTGCATTCATCTTGCAAGACTTATTCTTTGATTTTGAAATGAACGGAAACGTTCGAATAGACGATTTGAGGGATTATATATGTACGGCCTGGGTGATTGACTTAGCCTAGCGTCTGATTTACATATATAATGGCTTCAATGTGACGCCCGGGGCTGAAGAGGCAGGGAGTGATCGCCGGTGCCAAGAGGTTGCACGGACAATGAGCGGCTCCTGGTAGGCTTCTAGGCGGAGGGAGACATGAATGAACCGATCCCGTGCCGGAATGAGAGGGGATTCTGAGACAGTGTAGGTATGGGACTACATAGTTGAGGAGGGCTTAAAAGATTTCATATGTACTGCTCATATCAAGAAGGTGCATCTTCTTTTCGGAAGCTCATCACATAAGAACTCCAAAGTTAAGCGTGCTTGACTTGGGGCAATTATAGGATGGGTGACCCCCTGGGAAGTTTCTCAGGGTGCGTGTGAGTGAGGACATAAGCACGCTGAAAAGACTCGTCTTGATACAGTGGGTCGTTACAAATGGTATCAAAGCCGACCTCTCTTAGTACGGTATGGTTCGGGGACGAACCAAGCGGAAGCTGGTGGGCATGTGACGCCCGGGGCTGAAGAGGCAGGGAGTGATCGCCGGTGCCAAGAGGTTGCACGGACAATGAACGGCTCCTGGTAGGCTTCTAGGCGGAGGGAGACATGAATGAACCGATCCCGTGCCGGAATGAGAGGGGATTCTGAGACAGTGTAGGTATGGGACTACATAGTTGAGGAGGGCTTAAAAGATTTCATATGTACTGCTCATATCAAGAAGGTGCATCTTCTTTTCGGAAGCTCATCACATAAGAACTCCAAAGTTAAGCGTGCTTGACTTGGGGCAATTATAGGATGGGTGACCCCCTGGGAAGTTTCTCAGGGTGCGTGTGAGTGAGGACATAAGCACGCTGAAAAGACTCGTCTTGATACAGTGGGTCGTTACATTCAAAGTCTAGAAAAGCAAGATAAGTAGCCCCACCTCGATCGGGAGAGTCGGTGGTTAGTTATGATATCTTCTTCTCGGGATCCCAAACGATGAACTAGAGAACCTTGTTTTAAAACATGCATTGTAGTTACTTTTATATCATGAATTTTATATATGCTTTGATATGCATGTTTAGTTGCTTTTAAAGAAAAATATATTTCTCACCGGAGTTATCCGGCTATTGTTGTGTTGTATGTGTCATGGCAATAGGCGGGAGTGGAACAGGACAAAAGAGAGCTTGAAGAACAAGGGAATGAGGGATTAGTGTGATGACTCGGTATAGATGTGAAGTTGCTGTCATGTTATGTTCGTTTCAATGAGTATGATTGTATAATAACTTAGACTTGAACTTTAGTCTAAATGGTTGCTTGTTGAACTTATGTTTAAAGTTAGAGTTGTATAGATGATAGACTTAAACTTGTAATCACATTTGATCTTTATGTGTTTACTTTAGATTTGAGTTTATGACTATGAGGTTTGATAATTGATTATGGATTCACCTTGATCTTGATGTGTTTACTCTAGTAATGCTATGTTGAAGTTCTTGATATAGTCTTGCTAATGACTCCTCTACCTTGTTTGATGATAATTCTTGGTCTTAGAAAGGTTGGAACAAATCTTGAGAGCTTGGACAGTAGCTGTGGGTGTGCAGCATTTTTTTCTGGCCGTTTGGCCTGCGCACGGGCGAGCCCTTGCTCGCGCGCGCGCAGGCCAAGCCCAAGGGGGCTCTGCCCCATTGAGCTGCGCACGCGCGAGGGGCGAACCCCGCGCGCGCGCAGGTCATTTTTAAATTTTTTTTTTTTAGCTTGATTTCTTTAGCTTTAATTCATGAGCATTGAGTTAATATTTTGATTGAGAGATTAAAAACCGGGTCGTCACAACAGCTGGTATCAGAGCGAGAAAATTCTGGACTGAGTTAGATAGCGAGTGGGGTAGATCGAGTCATCTTCCTTGCTTATTTATTTTAATATGCTATGATTTAATTACATGATTGAATTACATGTGGTAAATGCTAGCATGATTTACTTTCAAGTATTTTATTACATGAGGTTGTATTTATTTTATTTGAAAGTATGATTTATGATGATT
Organism: Henckelia pumila; assembly: GCF_033568475.1. Classification (NCBI taxonomy): domain Eukaryota; kingdom Viridiplantae; phylum Streptophyta; class Magnoliopsida; order Lamiales; family Gesneriaceae; genus Henckelia; species Henckelia pumila. The sequence continues at coordinate 97,576,898 of NC_133120.1, read as the reverse complement.
AAAGACGCATGCTTACTGGAATATCTGGAATGATTAGAGGCATGTGTTCTGATAAATTATGATATGCTACCTGATTATCTGAATTGAATGGAAGCATGTCTTGTTTGAGTACTTCGATTATTTTTTTTAAGATTGAATCAGAACCGAGTCTTGATCAGAGGTAAGATGATCAGAGGAGGACTGAGATAGATTTGATGATTGTGGTATCCTAACCCTTTTGATAATCAGATATGTCTTAACGACCAGGACGACCTCCTCTTAGACCATAGGTTCCTACTCCTTTGCCATAACCGACAGTGGTAACACCGATAGTACCTCAAGCTGCAATTCCGAGCAATGAACAGGGAAGTACTTCTCGAGATATGACAGATACTCCGATGGAAACATTACTCAAAAGATTTCAATCCTACAAGCCGCCAACACTGAAAGGTACTGAGAATGCAGTTGAGTGTGAAGGTTGGCTCGATGATATGGAGATGTTATTTGATTCTCTTGATTATGGTGATGAGCAGAGAGTCAGATTGATAGGGCACCAGTTACATGAGGTTGCAAAGAGTTGGTGGTTTACAACAAAGAAAGCTTTGGAGCGTAGAGGAACTATACTGACGTGGAATGTCTTCAAAACTGAGTTTTACCAACGCTTCTTTCCAATGTCTTACCGCAAAGATAAAGGTGCAGAATTTGCGAACCTGAAGCAGGGAAACTTAAATATTGAAGATTATGTTGCAAAATTCACTACATTGCTACGTTTTGCTCCACATGTTGCTGATAGTGATGAGGCTATGGCTGATCAGTTCATTAATGGACTGACTCCAGAGATCTTTACTTTGGTGAACACAAAGCGACCAAATAATTTTGCTGATGCTTTGAACAGTGCCAAAGGAGCGGAAGCTGGTTTGATACAACAGCGAGGAGCTTCGTATATCGCTTAGCCTCCGAGACAGTCACAAACCTCAGCTCCAATCTCGCAACAACCTCCTCGATTTGAAAGTGGTGGTAGTAGCAGTGGCAAGAAAGGATATTTGAAAGCTCGAGGAAAACAGTTTTAAAAGTCAGGTAGCAGTTCTTTGAGTTCCAGTGGCACGAAACAGAAGTCAGGAGTGTTTTGTAACAGTTGCGGTGGAGGTCATCCAACCTATCAGTGTCGAGGTGTATCTGGGAGGTGCCATATATGCCATCAGACTGGCCATTTTGCGAGAATGTCCTCAGAGAGGTTCTGGACAGTCACGATGTGCAGAGTCATCACAATCAGTGGCTCAACCTGCGAGGCAAGCCTCTTCTGTTCATTCCTTTCAACCACCACATCCACAGCAACAGCCAAGGCCAGGAGGAAGTCAGACAGGCAGTCAGCCACAGAGACAGCAGGCTCATGTCTTTGCACTGATAGAGGAACAGGCATAGGGAGCACCAGATGATGTGATTGCAGGTAACTGTTCTATTTGTGGTTATCCTGCATATGTATTGATAGATACAGGTGCATCCCATACGTTTATCTCTGAACGATTTGCTTCATTACATGCTTTGCCTGTTGAAACATTACCTGTTGTAGTATCTGTTTCTTCTCCTTTGGGGAGAGGTCTTATATCTATTCAGATAGTTAAGAATTGTTTGTTACAGTATGTCGGTAATGAGATAGAGATAGATTGTTTTGTACTTGGTTTGTCTGATTTTGACTGCATTATTGGGATTGATATGTTAAACAAGTACAGAACTATCGTAGATTATTTTCTGAAGATTGTGAGGTTCAGACCTGAGATGGCTGGAGAATGGAAATTCTATGGTAAGGGTTCTCGTGCTAATATTCCTCTGATTTATGTATTATCAATGACCCGACTTTTGCAGAAAGGAGCGGAGGGATTTATTGTATATGCAGTTGATGTTTCGAAAACTAGCCCGAACCTGGCTGATTTGCCAGTGGTTAGTGAATTTGCGGATGTTTTCCCCGATGAAATTCCAGGACTACCTCCGTATCGTGGGATTGATTTCAACATAGAACTGATGCCAGGTACTGCACCAATTTCTAAAGCACCTTATCGAATGGCACCAGTGGAATTGAAAGAGTTGAAAGATCAGTTGGAAGATTTACTGGCCAAGGGATACATTCGACCCAGTGTTTCTTCTTGGGGTACTCCAGTATTATTTGTTCGAAAGAAAGACGGTTCAATGAGATTGTGCATCGACTACCGGCAACTGAACAAGGCAACGGTAAAGAACAAATACCCTTTGCCTCCTATTGATGATTTATTTGACCAGTTGCAGGGTTCTTCTGTGTATTCCAAGATCGATCTGAGATCTGGATACCATCAGCTGAGAGTTAGGGATTCTCATGTTCCAAAAACTGCATTCAGAACCAGGTATGGCCATTATGAGTTTATAGTTATGCCGTTTGGTCTGACAAATACTCCAGCTGTGTTTATGGCTTTGATGAACCGTGTGTTTCACAAATATCTTGATGACTTTGTTATAATATTTATTGATGATATTCTGATATATTCAAAGAATTTAATTGATCATTCTGAGCATTTGAGAACCGTGTTGAAGACTCTAAGATCCGAGAAATTGTATGCTAAACTGTCGAAATGTGAGTTTTGGCTGAAACAGGTTGTTTTTCTTGGACATATCATATCCGGAGATGGTATATCTGTTTATCCAAGTAAAGTCGAGGCAGTGATCAATTGGTCTAGACCTACATCTGTTCCTGAAATTCGTAGTTTCATGGGTTTGGCTGGGTATTATCGTCGTTTTATTAAAGATTTTTCCAGTATTGCGAAGCCGATTACTCAGTTAACTCAGAAGAATGCTCCATTTATCTGGTCTGAAGCCTGTGAATCCAGTTTTATTGAGTTGAAGAAGCGATTGACCAGTGCACCAGTCTTGACGATTCCTTCAGGTACTGGTGGTTTCACTGTTTATTGTGATGCATCTCATCGCGGTTTGGGGTGTGTTCTGATGCAGCGAGGGCATGTGATTGCTTATGACTCGAGACAGTTGAAGCCTCACGAAACCAGATGTCCAATTTTCAATCTTGAATTGGCCGCCATCGTATTTGCTTTGAATATTTGGCGACATTATTTGTACGGGGAACGGTTGGCTCGATGATATGGAGATGTTATTTGATTCTCTTGATTATGGTGATGAGCGGAGAGTCAGATTGATAGGGCACCAGTTATATGAGGTTGCAAAGAGTTGGTGGTTTACAACAAAGAAAGCTTTGGAGCGTAGAGGAACTGTACTGACGTGGAATGTCTTCAAAACTGAGTTTTACCAACGCTTCTTTCCAGTGTCTTACCGCAAAGATAAAGGTGCAGAATTTGCGAACCTGAAGCAGGGAAACTTAAATATTGAAGATTATGTTGCAAAATTCACTACATTGCTACGTTTTGCTCCACATGTTTCTGATAGTGATGAGGCTATGGCTGATCAGTTCATTAATGGACTGACTCCAGAGGTCTTTACTTTGGTGAACACAAGGCGACCGAATAATTTTGCTGATGCTTTGAACAGTGCCAAAGGAGCGGAAGCTGGTTTGATACAACAGCGAGGAGCTTCGTATATCGCTCAGCCTCCGAGACAGTCACAAACCTCAGCTCCAATCTAGCAACAACCTCCTCGATTTGATAGTGGTGGTAGTAGCAGTGGCAAGAAAGGATATTTGCAAGCTCGAGGAAAACAGTTTTAAAAGTCAGGTAGCAGTTCTTCGAGTTCCAGTGGCACGAAACAGAAGTCAGGAGTATTTTGTAACAGTTGCGGTGGAGGTCATCCAACCGATCAGTGCCGAGGTGTATCTGGGAGGTGCCATATATGCCATCAGACTGGCCATTTTGCGAGGGTGTGTCCTCAGAGAGGTTCTGGACAGTCACGAGGTGCAGAGTCATCACAATCAGTGGCTCAACCTGCGAGGCAAGCCTCTTCTGTTCATTCTTTTCAACCACCACATCCACAGCAACAGCCAAGGCCAGGAGGAAGTCAGACAGGCAGTCAGCCACAGAGACAGCAGGCTCATGTCTTTGCACTAACAGAGGAACAGGCATAGGGAGCACCAGATGATGTGATTGCAGGTAACTGTTCTATTTGTGGTTATCCTGCATATGTATTGATAGATACAGGTGCATCCCATACGTTTATCTCTGCACGATTTGCTTCATTACATGCTTTGCCTATTGAAACATTACCTATTGTAGTATCTGTTTCTTCTCCTATGGGGAGAGGTCTTATATCTATTCAGACAGTTAAGAATTGTTTGTTACAGTATGACGGTAATGTGATAGAGATAGATTGTTTTGTACTTGGTTTGTCTGATTTTGACTGCATTATTGGGATTGATATGTTAAACAAGTACAGAGCTACCGTAGATTATTTTCTGAAGATTGTGAGGTTCAGACCTGAGATGGCTGGAGAATGCAAATTCTATGGTAAGGGTTCTCGTGCTAAGATTCCTCTGATTTCTGTATTATCAATGACCCGACTTTTGCAAAAAGGAGCAGAGGGATTTATTGTATATGCAGTTGATGTTTCGAAAACTAGCCGGAACCTGGCTGATTTGCCAGTGGTTAGTGAATTTGCGGATGTTTTCCCCGATGAAATTCCAGGACTACCTCCGTATCGTGAGATTGATTTCAACATAGAACTGATGTCAGGTACTGCACCAATTTCTAAAGCACCTTATCGAATGGCACCAGTGGAATTGAAAGAGTTGAAAGATCAGTTGGAAGATTTAAGGGATACATTCGACCCAGTGTTTCTCCTTGGGGTGCTCCAGTATTATTTGTTCGAAAGAAAGACGGTTCAATGAGATTGTGCATTGACTACCGGCAACTGAACAAGGCAACGGTAAAGAACAAATACCCTTTGCCTCCTATTGATGATTTATTTGACCAGTTGCAGGGTTCTTCTGTGTATTCCAAGATCGATCTGAGATCTGGATACCATCAGCTGAGAGTTAGGGATTCTGATATTCCGAAAACTGCGTTCAGAACCAGGTATGGCCATTATGAGTTTATAGTTATGCCGTTTGGTCTGACAAATGCTCCAACTGTGTTTATGGCTTTGATGAACCGTGTGCTTCAGAAATATCTTGATGACTTCGTTATAATATTTATTGATGATATTCTGATATATTCGAAGAATTTGATTGATCATTCTGAGCAGTTGAGAACCGTGTTGAAGACTCTGAGATCCAAGAAATTGTATGCTAAACTGTCGAAATGTGAGTTTTGGCTGAAACAGGTTGTTTCTCTTGGACATATCATATCCGAAGATGGTATATCTGTTGATCCAAGTAAAGTCAAGGCAGTGATCAATTGGTCTAGACCTACATCTGTTCCTGAAATTCGTAGTTTCATGGGTTTGGCTGGGTATTATCGTCGTTTTATTAAAGATTTTTCTAGTATTGCGAAGCCGATTACTCAGTTAACTCAGAAGAATGCTCCATTTATCTGGTCTGAAGCCTGTGAATCCAGTTTTATTGAGTTGAAGAAGCGATTGACCAGTGCACCAGTCTTGACGATTCCTTCAGATACTGGTGGTTTCACCGTTTATTGTGATGCATCTCATCGCGGTTTGGGGTGTGTTCTGATGCAGCAAGGGCATGTGATTGCTTATGACTCGAGACAGTTGAAGCCTCACAAAACCAGATATCCGATTCATGATCTTGAATTGGCCGCCATCGTATTTGCTTTGAAGATTTGGCGACATTATTTGTACGGGAAATAGTTTGAGATTTATTCTGATCACAAGAGTCTGAAATATTTGTTTTCACAGTCAGAACTGAATATGAGACAGCGGAGATGGCTTGACTTGCTTAAAGATTTTGATTGTGAAATTAAATACTATCCGGGAAAATCGAATGCAACAGCTGATGCATTGAGTCGAAAGGTATGTTCCTTATCTCTATCGACGATTGGTGTATCCCATTTTATTGAAGACTGTTGTTGTTCTGGATTAGTATTTGATATGAATTATCAGCCTCTGCAACTTTATCAAATTCAAGTTGAACCAGAGTTACTTTTGAGAATTAAAGAGGCTCAGAAACTTGATCAGAATGTGCAGAATTCGATTGGAAAAGTTCGATATCACTGATTTTGTGTCTCGGTGTCTTAATTGCCAACAGGTGAAGGCTGAAAGAAAGAAACCGCCTGGTTTGTTACAGAGTTTATCAGTGCCTAAATGGAAATGGGATCATATTTCTATGGACTTTGTGACGAAGTTACCTCGATCTTCTAGAGGTTGTGATCCTATCTGGGTGATTATTGACAGATTGATGAAATCAGCGTGTTTTATTTCTTATCGCATGACATTTAGACACCACCAGATGGCAGAGATTTATGTTCGAGAAGTTGTCAGATTACATGGAGTGCCGAAGTCTATTGTATCAGATCGTGATCCTCGATTTACATCTCACTTTTGGTACAGTTTACAGAGTGCTTTGGGTACTCAGTTACACTTGAGCATAACCTATCATCCACAGATAGACGGACAGTCTGAGCGTACCATTCAGACATTGGAGGATATGTTGAGAGCTGTAGTGCTTGATTTTGGCACTAGTTGTCAAGAGTCATTACCTCTTTTTGAGTTCTCGTACAACAACAGCTATCAATCGAGTATTGAGATGGCTCCGTTTGAAGCTCTGTATGGTAGAAAGTGTCGATCACCTCTTTTCTGGGATGATATTTTTGAGGTACCTGACATTGGACCTGATATGATTCGAGATATGACTGAACAAGTACAGCTTATTCAGAACAGAATGAAGACAGCACAGGATAGACAAACGAAGTATGCCAATATCCGACGTCGACCTTTGTCTTTTGAACAGGGGGATAGGGTGTTTCTGAAGATTTCTCCATTCAGAGGCACTGTACGATTTGGCAAGCGAGGGAAGTTGTCCCCACGTTATATTGGTCCGTATGAGATTCTGGAGAGAATAGGAAATCTTGCCTATCGATTAGCTTTGCCTCCATCCTTGTCTGGAATACATGATGTCTTTCATGTATCCTTGATCGTAAGGACAAGCAACTTCGAACGAAGACTATTCCGCTTGTGAAAGTCCAGTGGAGTCGTCATGGTATTGGAGAAGCAACGTGGGAGACAGAATCAGATATGAGGCAACGATTTCCAGAGATGTTTCAATGATGTGAGTTCTCCTTTCGTTTTCTGTTATCCAATATATCTTATGTGCTATTCGTACTTGCGATTTTGAGGACGAAATCGAATCTTAGTGAGAGAGAATTGTAACACCCGGAATTATTTAATTTTAATTCGAGAATAATTAATTTGGGAATAATTGGAGTTTTGATTTAAATTCTAATATTCTTCAATTGATTAGGATTGAAATTGAATGAATTGAGAAATTGAGGACCAAATTGCAATTATTGACAACTTGAGGGGCCAAAGTGCAAATAGTTGACAATTGTTGGACACTTGTGATTTGTATATGTATTCACGTGTGATACAACACATTTCATCAGAAATTTCAGAAGGAAGGAACCGAGGGGATGAACAAGGAAACCTTCAATATTTTCTTCAACTTGTAATTGCTATATCTTTTGCGTCGGTTATCCGAATTCGATTCCGAAAAAGGTTTTGAAATCCTTGCAAGAAGACCTTCGAATTGATGTAAGTTTTCTCTTAGTTCATTATGATTTGGGAATTCGAAAATGACAGAGATCAGAATTGTGTATGAATTGTTGTTATTGAACTTCTATGTTGTGTTTTGTTGAAGTTGGGTTGAAGATGGTTGTTGTATCCATTTCGTATGAATTCTCAGCAAGTATTGCAACGTTTCTATTATATATTCTGCTGGTTTTGATTGAAATTCAGTTGGTATCATTGTAGAAGGGTTATACTTGAGTTTCGGGATTGCCGACTTTAACCGTTACGCCGTCGAACTTATGATTTGAGGCTGTTTTGCTATTGTATCTTGGACTAAGATGTTGTTGGGTTGTAGCTAATGATTACTTGGTTTATATGCTATGATTTCAGTTCATAAACAGGGCACTTCAACTCAATAATCTTGACTTCGAAACCGATAGAAGAAAGAACATGGTTTGTAGCCTTTTTGCCTTGAAGTTGGGTTGAACTTGAGTGCAAATTTTTGATAGAGGGTGGTTCTGTTGTTGTTCAGATTTGGAGAGCTTTGAAGATACCTTGAAACGTCACAATTGAAAGGTAAAAAGTGGACTACTAATTGAATGGGATTATAACTCGAGATAGTTTGTATCGAGTTCCCTAAATCACATACTTATTTGCTTATTTGCTTTTATATGCTCTTCTATGAATTGTTGAATGAGTCTTTGATGTTAATGGATGCTTTTATGATGATATATGTTGCATTCATCTTGCAAGACTTATTCTTTGATTTTGAAATGAACGGAAACGTTCGAATAGACGATTTGAGGGATTATATATGTACGGCCTGGGTGGTTGACTTAGCCTAGCGTCTGATTTACATATATAATGGCTTCAAAGTCTAGAGAAGCAAGATAAGTAGCCCCACCTCGATCGGGAGAGTCGGTGGTTAGTTATGATATCTTCTTCTCGGGATCCCAAACGATGAACTAGAGAACCTTGTTTTAAAACATGCATTGTAGTTACTTTTATATCATGAATTTGATATATGCTTTGATATGCATGTTTAGTTGCTTTTACTGGGAAATATATTTTTCACCGGAGTTATCCGGCTATTGTTGTGTTGTATGTGTCATGGCAATAGGCGGGAGTGGAACAGGACAAAAGCGAGCTTGAAGAACAAGGGAATGAGGGATTAGTATGATGACTCGGTATAGATGTGAAGTTGCTGTCATGTTATGTTCGTTTCAACGAGTATGATTGTATAATAACTTAGACTTGAACTTTAGTCTAAATGGTTGCTTGTTGAACTTATGTTTAAAGTTAGAGTTGTATAGATGATAGACTTAAACTTGTAATCACATTTGATCTTTATGTGTTTACTTTAGATTTGAGTTTATTTCTATGAGGTTTGATAATTGATTATGGATTCACCTTGATCTTGATGTGTTTACTCTAGTAATGATATGTTGAAGTTCTTGATATAGTCTTGCTAATGACTCCTCTACCTTGTTTGATGATAATTCTTGGTCTTAGAAAGGTTGGAACAAATCTAGATAGCTTGGACAGCAGCTGTGGGTGTGCAGCATTTTTTTCTGGCCGTTTGGCCTGTGCACGGGCGAGCCCTTGCTCGCGCGCGCGCAGGCCAAGCCCAAGGGGGCTCTGCCCCATTGATCTGCGCATGCGCGAGGGGCGAACCCCGTGCGCGCGCAGGTCATTTTAAAAAAAAAAAAAATTTTTTAGCTTGATTTCTTTTTCTTTAATTCATGAGCATTGAGTTAATATTTTGATTGAGAGATTAAGAACCGGGTCGTCACAAGTTTCAAGTGAGTTGTTTTCACTGTGCAGAGTTTGTTATCCAGAAGTTTTGATTTTTGGATGACCTTGATTGAGGGATTTTCTCAATCTTGATTTATTTCTTTTGATTTTGAGAATTATTGATCCTTTGATGATATTTCAGCGTATTTTAATATTGTTGGCTCGTAACTGGTAGAAGAATTTGAATATTATCCATGATTTTGAGTTAGAGGATATGAATTGTCGGTATTTGGAGATAGAAATGAGGAATGAAATAGGCATTCGATGAATTGATTCCAGATTTCTGTGTATTCTGGTTTGAATATTCAGACGAATAATCACCAATCAGAATGATTTTCGATTGGAAGTAAGCCAGAACTGTTCAGAAGATGAAAGAAACACAAAAAGTAAACTGAAGCGATGAGAATTCAGTAAAGAATGCCAGATTGAGATATGAATTGAAGCTTCAGATCAGAATAAATGAATTCTATTATGATTGATTATCTGATTGTGCTTGATATTTCCGAAAAGAAATATCAGCTTTTGCAGAAAATGCACAACAATGAATTTAAGATTCATCCAATAATTGTTTTATCAGAAGATAAAGCAAATAGAGGTAACAAAATTAGTACGTTTTTGAAGTTAAACGTACAGAGAGTTTCTGAGGAAGTTGAGAATCATTGACTAGATTAGTTCAATGACACTTTAGAAACTTCAGAATTGTTATGAGATCATGATTTGAAAGAGCATTTTGTGAAACTACCAAGATGAAGCAGTTTATATGAGGTAAACAGGTGGTAGTTATGAACAGATTGATTGAAATTACTGTATACGATGATCTGTCTTTATGATCAAATCACTGAATTGTGATTACATTCGTTGTAAGATGAACAGTAAGCCACGAAATAATGTTTCAGATTGAAACATTGGGTTTACTATTAAATTGTAATACAGATGATCAGAAGACTTTGAGTACTTTTTGAGGTAAAGGTACAACATATTATCCTTGAATTGGAAGAATAGTCAGAGAAGATGAATCGAATTTCGAGAATGAACGTTACCTGACATGATACCAATTATCAACAGCTCTGAATACTTTGAAATCTGTGACTACAGCATATTATACTCTGATTAATAGATAGTCCGAAAAGACTAATCAGAATTTTAGAATACACTGTATGAGATGTGAATAACAGTTATTTATTCAGATCTGTGAAGAAGATAGAGATATGATGAAATTAAAGGAATGCTTAAAAGCTATTTTCAGGATTAATACTTTAGATTTCTTCGATAGAATGTGGCATCGATTGATTGACTGATGTTCTGATAGTTGGTTATATGTGATTGCATTATACCATTCTTCGATTGATGGATTATCTGAGTTGATTTTCCAGATGTTGAGTACATTCTCAGAACTTTAATACCTGATTCGGTATTACTTGATTTGATGTGTTGCCACTTGATGATTATAATTACTATAACAGCTATTGAGTCGATTTTGAGATAATGCTATGATGATACGATGAGAAAGAAAATCCGATTTCTTTGTGTTGAAATGTTACTATTGAAGTATATAATATCAGATCAAACATGATTTGTCGATATCAGATCAGATTTGATTTAAGACACACAAAGATGATGAATATGAATATGTACGAAGTAAGAACAGAGAAGAAGAAACATAATTAGTAATTGAATGATAGATATAACTTTTGAAGCTGAAACTGATTCGTTAAGCGGAAAAAGTTATTATTGAAACATCATTCAATTCAGAATAGAGAAAAAGCAGAGTTTAATTTGCAGATTCAGAATATGAAGTTGACTATTGATCTTGAAGCACTGAATTGAATGACAGCTTAGACTTGATATATGTTCTATCTAGAACATCGAATGATATTCAGAAAGAAACAAGTCGACACAACTACTGAACTTCATTGAATGAGATGTCAGATGGAATTGACGATGGAAAAGATTTATTCTTTTCAGCTTGATACAATGAATCCGAATTGTTCAATGAATTTGAATTGTTCCAGGTATATAAGTGAAGGAAGTATCAGTAGATTCTTCCTATGTACTTTAATTAGATGAAATAGATATCGAAAAGATTCCGAGTTAAGTCGATTAGTCGACAAATCTTTAATTGAAAAAAAAAGCTGCTCAGAACGAATTCTTTTCAATGACTGAAAGTACAACTGAATAGATACCAAAGAGAATAGAAGCATATCCGAAGAAAGGATCTAATAAGAAATGAAGTGATGAGATACGAAGTTCAGAGTTATATGATTGAGGTGAGAATAACTTCAGATAATCATTCAGTCTATCAGACTTGATATTTGATTTGACTACGATTTCGAGGACGAAATCATTTCTTAGAGGGGAGGAATTGTAAGGCCCAAAAATATTAAATTATTAATTATGGGATTTGAGAATTAAATTCCATATTATGAGCTAATATTGATTTGAGAAGTTATGGACATGATAGATTTAATTTCCGAGCAAAAAATATTTAATTTGAGAATTTACGGATTTTGAGAATTAAATTACAGGAATTCTTAAATTAAAAGAATAAATATTCAATTTGAATATTTATGGAATTAAAGATTAAATTCCATGTTTCGGGAATTAAAGAAGATTAATTTTGAAGATACAACTCGATAAGGGACTGATTTGCAAATATCAAAGTTGAAGGGCTAAAATGCAAAAGGCCGGAATTATTTGATTAATCCGAATTTATTTAATTTTAATTCGAGAATATTTAATTTGTGAATATTTAGAGTTTTGATTTTAATTCTAATATTCTTAAATTATTTTGGATTGAAAGTGAATTAAAACGAAGGCCGAGGACTGAATCGCAATTTTTGAGGTTTCAGGGACTAAATTGCAATTAGACAATACATATCCGATTTTTATAAAACTTAGCAGAAAGTGATACGTGTTATTAGATGGGATTTACATATTCAGAACAGAGCATGTCGAGCTCTTTCATTTTCTTTGAAATTTGATTGTTCAAAACGCTGTAACTTTTGATCCGCTTGTCCGATTTCGATTCCGAAAGATGTTCTGGAATCCTTGCGACAAGGACTTCAACTTGATGTAAGTATTTAATCATCTCGGCATGTTTCGAAAAACTAATTATGGCAGAGATTGATGTTGAATTTATGAATGTATTCTTGATCTTGTATGCATTCCGATATCAAAACCGAATCGAAGATTGATTATGAAATTAACTTTTTATGATTTCCAGCTTGTATTTGATATACTTAGCTGCTGTTATCAGGATTAGAATGATGTATTAATGATTTAGATGCACGTATGATTTTCTTATGAAGTTAAAGAAGTTAGCTTCGAAGTCGATATTAAGTTGGTTACCGATTTTGAATCGCTACGCCGTCGATTCATGTTTTGAGACTAGTTTGATAGCTGATTATCAAGATGAGATGTTCTTTGAAATGTTATCGATGATATAGCATTTTTATTCCTCGATTTCAGACTAGTTTTGAAGGCTAACAACTCAAGACTCCGAATTCGAATTGAAGAAGAGGAAGGGAGGTTTGAAATGCATTTGATCGAATATGTGTTGATGATTTTGACTCGATTCTGAAATGAATGTATTGAACGAAGCTTGATGTGAAGGTTTTGAGCTTGCAGTTCAGATTTGAAGAATTCAAAACAGAATAAATACGAAGGTAAAAGTGGACTACTACTTGAATGGGATTATAACTCGAGATGGTTTGTATCGAGTTCCCTAAATCACATACTTATTTGATTACTTGCTTTTATATGCTCTTCTATGAATTATGGAATGATTCTTTGATGTGAATGAATGCTATATTGATTTTATATGTTGCATTCATCTTGAGACTTGTTCTTTGATTTCGAAATGAACGGAAACGTTCGATTAGACGATTTGAGAAAGTATATATGTATAGCCTGGGTGGTTGACTTAGCCTAGCATCTGATTTACATATATAGTGGCTTCAAAGTCTAGAGAAGTAAGATAAGTAACCCCACCTCGATCGGGAGAGTCGGTGGTTAGTTATGATATCTGCTTCTCGGGATCCCAACCGATGAAATGAGAGAATTTGTTAGAGAACCTTGTTTTAAAACATGCATTGTAGTTACTTTTATATCATGAATTTGATATATGCTTTGCTATGCATGTTTAGTTGCTTTTACTGGGAAATATATTTTTCACTGGAGTTTATCCGGCTATGATGCGATCATGGATGGCTCGCATGCTGATAAAGTGACTAAGAATCCGTTGGAGATGCCACGAGGACCGGTTACGAGAGGCCGAGCTCAGAAGTTCAAGGAAGCACTTCAATCCTTGATGTTGAAGTCGCAAGAGGGCGTTGGATTTCTTAATATTCAATTTGGAGGTAGTTATCACCGTATTGAGGTCAAAGGCGGTCAAGAAAGTGAAGAAATTGAAGACCTTGTTCGCAGCCCAGGCACGCCCGCGCCCGCGCCCTTATTTTGCGAAGAAGAAGCGCGCCCGCGCTTACGGATGCCAAATTGACGAAGAATTGTGCGAGCTCTCGGCGCGCCCGTGCCTTGCACTGCGCAACAAAGGCGCGCCCGCCCCGATTATTTTACATGCACCGAAGGTGTTTTGTGTGTGTGTTCGGGATTTTTAATATTTTGATTTATTTTGCATTATCTTTCAATATTTTTGGGTTGTAATATAAATACTACAACATTCATTATTTTAAGGGCAATTAAAATTTCAGATTATTGATTATTCCATACAAAATTCTCTCTAGAATTTTATTAAGCTTTTGCTTACCCAAAAATCAAACTTATCAAAGTTTTCAACTTTGTGGCGTTTGTCGATTGATTATCCTCGTGGGTTGTCAGAAACAGGTTTTTTGAAGGTCCCGTTGTGATCAATTATTTTCTTCGTGATTACTGTTGCTAGTTTCGTTGTAAGCTAGAGGTGGTTAATCCAAAACTTTTTTACTTGTTTTCAAGATCGGGCAATTTCTTGATTTCTTTTGTTATTGGATTGAGGGTACGATTTTAATATAGTCGTGTTTGCCTTCCATACATTAAGAATTCATATCATTTGGTATCAAAGCAAAGGTTTTGAATCAAGTAAGTATCTATCTTCATCTATCTCTGTTCTTCGCGTTCTTCGTTCTTCTTACCCGTTCTTCATCGTTCTTCGTTGGAATATTTCCTTCGTCGAATTTTTGTGTCGTTTCTTTCAAACTTGTTATCCAAGTCTCGTGTCTTGTGCTACAAGTAATAAAAAAAAATCGATCAAAAAAAAAAGAAAGAATCGAAAGCTTCAAAAAAAAAATAAATAAATATTGAAGAAGCAAGATAACTTGTTGTCAATTGTTCATCCTTGGGTTCAGGTAAAAATTCGAGTGTTCATAAAAATTCTTCATCTTGTTTTTGTCAGTCTTCGAGAGTCAATCTTCAAGTGTCTATGAGTTGTAAACTTGAAAGTTTGATTGAATTCTACATAAAGCAAAAGCCTGCATAAATTGAGTGAAAAAAAAAAGAGTGGTTGAGTGAATTCTTTGGAGTGAATTGTGAGAATTTGTGTGAGGTAATTTTATTACAAAGGCGCGCCCGCGCTTAGCCCTAGCGCGCTCGCCCCGATTATTTTACATGCACCGAAGGTGTTTTGTGTGTGTGTTCGGGATTTATAATATTTTGATTTATTTTGCATTATCTTTCAATATTTTGGGTTGTAATATAAATACTACAACATTCATTATTTTAAGGGCAATTAAGATTTCAGATTATTGATTATTCCATACAAAATTCTCTCTAGAATTTTATTAAGCTTTTGCTTACCCAAAAATCAAACTTATCAAAGTTTTCAACTTTGTGGCGTTTGTCGATTGATTATCCTCGTGGGTTGTCAGAAACAGGTTTTCTGAAGGTCCCGTTGTGATCAATTATTTTCTTCGTGATTACTGTTGCTAGTTTCGTTGTAAGCTAGAGGTGGTTAATCCAAAACTTTTTTACTTGTTTTCAAGATCGGGCAATTTCTTGATTTCTTTTGTTATTGGATTGAGGGTACGATTTTAATATAGTCGTGTTTGCCTTCCATACATTAAGAATTCATATCATTTGGTATCAAAGCAAAGGTTTTGAATCAAGTAAGTATCTATCTTCATCTATCTCTGTTCTTCGCGTTCTTCGTTCTTCTTACCCGTTCTTCATCGTTCTTCGTTGGAATATTTCCTTCGTCGAATTTTTGTGTCGTTTCTTTCAAACTTGTTATCCAAGTCTCGTGTCTTGTGCTACAAGTTATAAAAAAAAATCGATCAAAAAAAAATAGAAAGAATCGAAAGCTTCAAAAAAATAAATAAATAAATATTGAAAAAGCAAGATAACTTGTTGTCAATTGTTCATCCTTGGGTTCAGGTCAAAATTCGAGTGTTCATAAAAATTCTTCATCTTATTTTTGTCAGTCTTCGAGAGTCAATCTTCAAGTGTCTACGAGTTGTAAACTTGAAAGTTTGATTGAATTCTACATAAAGCAAAAACCTGCATAAATTGAGTGAAAAAAAAAAAGAGTGGTTGAGTGAATTCTTTGGAGTGAATTGTGAGAATTTGTGTGAGGTAATTTTATTACTAACGTTTTCTTGCAGGTACGATGAGTTCTTCTAGCCAAAACTTTTCTCAAGGTCAAATGGATGAATTGACCAAGATGATGATGGCGGCTTTGGGGCCAATGCATGAGAAGTTGGATAAGCTTGAAGTTAGTGGAGGTGATGGTAAAAATAAAGAGAAAATATTTGAGGAAGATGATGATGGTGGAGAGGATGAAGAGAGTTTGGGTGAAAATTGGGGTAGAAATAGGAGGGTTCATGAGGGTGAAAGAAATAGAAGGGGAGCTGTGAGAGGAAGATACATCGAAGGGAGTCGAGAGAATGGGAATATTAGTGGGATTAAGATGAAGATTCCTTCGTTCCATGGGAAATCTGATCCGGAGGCTTATTTGGAGTGGGAGATGAGAGTTGAATCGGTGTTTGATTGCCACAACTACAATGATGCGAAAAAAATAAAACTGACGGTGGTTGAGTTTGTGGATTATGCTCTCATTTGGTGGGATCAATTTGTTACTTCTAGGAGGAGGAATCGAGAGCGTCCCATTGAGACATGGGAGGAGATGAAGCAAATATTGCGGAAGAGATTTGTACCTAATTACTACTATCGTGATATGTTTAGGCATTTACAAAATTTGAAGCAAGGTTCGAAGAGTGTTGAGGATTACTTCAAGGAGTTGGAGGTCACCATGATTCGAGCTAATATTGAAGAGGATCGTGAAGCAACTATGGCTCGTTTCTTATGTGGTTTGAATAGGGAGATTCAAGACCAAGTGGAGCTTAGACATTGCATGGATCTTGAGGAGATGGTACAATTGGCCATGAAAGTGGAACAACAACTCAAAAGGAGAGGTATGGGTCGAAACTCTACTGTTGTGGGTTCTTCTACTCCTTGGCGTCCAAACGTTGGCAAACGAGAGGATGTCAAGCTTGTGTCCAAAACAAAAATCGACACCAAGCAAGAAACACCAAAGCAAGGAGTGCAAGGTAAATCTGAAACTCCTAATAATCGTTCTAGGGACATTAAATGCTTTCGATGTCAAGGTCTTGGTCATATTGCTAGTCAGTGTCCGAATAAAAAAATTATGATAATGAATGCTTGTGGTGAGTTTGAGTCGGAGAGTGAGGAGGAGAATTATGATAGTATGCCTGCTTTGGAGGATCCCGATGATGAGGGATATGATGCGGTGGTTGGAGAGTTGTTGGTGACTAGGAGAGTATTGAATGTGCAACAAAAAGAGGAGGAAGAAAATCAAAGGGAAAATTTGTTACATACTAGATGCTTCGTGAAAAACAAAGTGTGTAGTGTCATCATTGATGGGGGTAGTTGTACTAATGTGGCAAGTAGTGAGCTTGTTGAAAAGTTGAGTTTGCCTACTTTAAAGCATCCTCAACCATATAAATTGCAGTGGTTTAACAATAGTTCGGAGGTGAGAGTGACTAGGCAAGTTTTAGTGCCTTTCTCAATTGGTAAATATGAGGATGAAGTGTTGTGTGATGTTGTTCCTATGCAAGCTTGTCATATTTTGTTAGGAAGACCGTGGCAATTTGATAGGAAGGTGATACATGACGGTTTTAAAAATCGTTATTCTTTTACTATGAAAAAGGACTCTGTTGTGTTGTTGCCTATGACTCCAAAGCAAGT
Organism: Henckelia pumila; assembly: GCF_033568475.1. Taxonomy (NCBI): domain Eukaryota; kingdom Viridiplantae; phylum Streptophyta; class Magnoliopsida; order Lamiales; family Gesneriaceae; genus Henckelia; species Henckelia pumila. The sequence goes on along the minus strand of NC_133120.1, from coordinate 97,559,324 downwards.
GTTGGAGGATCATTTGAAAAAGAAAAAGAGAGAAGAGGCCGAAAAAAAGAGTGAACAAAAAAGTGAGGTGGCCTTAGAAAAAAATAATGAAAGAAAAAAAGATGAGAAAAAAATTGAGAGGAAAGAGACCGATAAAAAAATATATATGGCCCAAAAGAGTGAGTTGCGAGAGATTTTACATGTGCATACTCTACTTGTGTTGATTTTCTATAAGGAGATTCTCCTTAACACAAGTGATATAGCCGGAAATCTTCCGAGCAATGTTGTTTCTCTCTTGCAGGAATTTGAAGAATTATTTCCGGAGGATTTACCTCAAGGACTACCACCTTTGAGGGGAATTGAGAATCAAATTGATCTTGTGCCCGGAAGTGCGTTACCGAATCATCCAGCTTATAGGAGTAATCCGGAGGAAACAAAAGAGCTACAAAGGCAGGTAAGTGAACTTCTCAATAAGGGGTTTGTGCGCGAGTCGATGTCTCCTTGTGTTGTACCTATTTTGTTAGTGCCTAAGAAAGACGGTTCATGGAGAATGTGTGTTGATTGTAGAGCCATTAACAATATTACCATCAAGTATAGGCATCATATTCCTAGGCTAGATGATATGTTGGATGAATTGCATGGTTCTAGCATTTTTAGTAAAATTGATTTGAAAAGTGGTTATCATCAAATTAGGATGAGAGAAGGAGATGAGTGGAAAACTGCTTTCAAAACGAAATATGGATTGTACGAGTGGTTGGTTATGCCATTTGGGTTAACTAATGCACCTAGTACTTTTATGAGATTGATGAATCATGTCTTGCGTGCTTATATTGGGAAATTTGTTGTGGTATACTTTGATGATATCTTGGTGTATAGCAAAAATTTGAATGAGCATGTTGAACACTTGAGAATTGTGCTAATCACACTAAAGGCTGAGAATTTGTATGCTAATTTGAAAAAGTGTGTGTTTTGTACAAAAGAACTTGTGTTTCTTGGTTTTGTTGTGAGTGCTCAAGGAGTCAAAGTTGATGAGGACAAGGTAAGTGCAATTTGAGATTGGCCAACGCCTACTTCAATTGGCCAAGTTCGGAGTTTTCATGGTCTTGCAAGTTTCTATAGGAGATTTGTAAAAGACTTCAGCACTTTGGCGGCTCCTATGACTGCAGTGATCAAGAAGAACGTTCCATTCCATTGGGGCGAGGAGCAAGAGAAGTCTTTTGATATCATTAAGCAGAAATTAATTAATGCTCCTTTACTTGTATTACCTGATTTTTCTAATACTTTTGAAATTGAATGTGATGCGTCAGGTGTAGGAATTGGCGGTGTGTTGATACAAGGTGGACGACCAATTGCATACTTTAGTGAGAAGCTAAGTGGAGCAGCGCTGAATTATCCTACCTACGACAAGGAATTCTATGACTTGGTTCGTGTGCTTGAAACGTGGCAGCATTATTTGAGGCCAAAAGAATTTGTGATTCATACGGATCATGAGTCTTTGAAACATCTCAAAGGACAACAAAAGCTGAACAAGAGGCATGCCAAGTGGGTGGCGTTTGTGGAGACTTTTCCCTATATTATCAATTACAAGCAAGGGAAAGAAAACGTGGTAGCAGATGCTCTATCACGAAGGTATGTGCTTCTATCTACTCTGGACTCTAAGTTTTTGGGATTTGAGTATGTGAAGGAGTTGTATGCCAATGATCATGATTTTGGTGAGATTTATGTGTCATGTTTGCATGGTCCGAAGGATAAATTTTTTATGCATGATGGATATCTATTTAAGGAAGATAAATTGTGTGTTCCTAAATCGTCCATACGTGAATTACTTGTTAGGGAATCACATGGGGGTGGTTTGATGGGGCATTTTGGTGTGGCTAAAACTTATGATACTTTGTATGAACATTTTTATTGGCCACATATGAAGCATGATGTTGAGAGTATTTGTGAGAGATGTGTGACTTGTAGGAAAGCTAAGTCTAAGACACAAACGCATGGATTGTATACCCCACTTCCTGTTCCTAGTGAACCATGGGTAGATATTTCGATGGATTTTGTTTTAGGATTACCAAGATCTAAGAAGGGGAGGGATTTTGTGTTTGTGGTGGTTGATAGATTTTCAAAAATGGCTCATTTTATTGCTTGTCATAAATCTGATGATGCATCTCATATTGCGGACTTGTTCTTTAATGAAATTGTCAGATTGCATGGCATGCCTAGGAGTATTTTTTCTGATAGAGATACTCGTTTTTTGAGTTACTTTTGGAAAACATTATGGTGCAAGCTTGGTACTAAATTACTGTTTTCGACTACATGTCATCCTCAAATGGATGGTCAAACTGAGGTTGTTAATAGGACATTAGGAACTTTGTTGCTTGCTATAATTAAAAAGAATTTGAAGAGTTGGGAAGAATGTTTGCTATTTGTGGAGTTTGCATATAATCGTAGTATGCATTCTACTACAAATTTTTCACCATTTGAAATTGTGTATGGTTTTAATCCTTTAACCCCGTTGGATTTGATGTCTTTGCCTATGAGTGAAAGGGTTAACATGGATGGTAAGAAAAAGGCGAAATTTGTGAGAATTTACATGAAAAAGTGAAGGCGAACATTGAGAAAAAGAATTTGCAGTATACAAAGCAAGCAAATAAGGGAAAGAAGAGAGTTGTGTTTGAACCAGGAGATTGGGTGTGGTTGCATTTGAGGAAAGAGCGATTTCCTGAAAAACGGCGCTCCAAGCTTCTACCTAGAGGTGATGGACCGTTTCAAGTATTAGAGCGCATCAATGACAACGCCTACAAATTAGATTTGCCAGGTGAGTATAATGTCAGTGCTACTTTCAATGTTTCTGACTTATCTCCGTTTGATGTAGGTGATGAACAAGATTTGAGGACAAATCCTTTTCAAAAAGGGTAAGATGATGCGATCATGGATGGCTCGCATGCTGATAAAGTGACTAAGGATCCGTTGGAGATGCCACGAGGACCGGTTACGAGAGGCCGAGCTCAGAAGTTCAAGGAAGCACTTCAATCCTTGATGTTGAAGTCGCAAGAGGGCGTTGGATTTCTTGATATTCAATTTGGAGGTAGTTATCACCGTATTGAGGTCAAAGGCGGTCAAGAAAGTGAAGAAATTGAAGACCTTGTTCGCAGCCCAGGCGCGCCCGCGCCCCAGACTCGCGCGCCCGCGCCCTTATTTTGCGAAGAAGAAGCGCGCCCGCGCCCCTTGATCGTGCGCCCGCGCTTACGGATGCCAAATTGACGAAGAATTGTGCGAGCTCTCGGCACGCCCGCGCCTTACAATTGGCGCGCCCGCGCCTTGCACTGTGCAACAAAGGCGCGCCCGCGCTTAGCCCTAGCGCGCCCGCCCCGATTATTTTACATGCACCGAAGGTGTTTTGTGTGTGTGTTTGGGATTTTTAATATTTTGGCATTATTTTGCTTATTTTAGGTCTTTTATTCCTACTAGGAAACTTTAGGAGATATCTTTGATATCTTTTTAATTTATTTTGCATTATCTTTCAATATTTTGGGTTGTAATATAAATACTACAACATTCATTATTTTAAGGGCAATTAAGATTTCAGATTATTGATTATTCCATACAAAATTCTCTCTAGAATTTTATTAAGCTTTTGCTTACCCAAAAATCAAACTTATCAAAGTTTTCAACTTTGTGGCGTTTGTCGATTGATTATCCTCGTGGGTTGTCAGAAACAGGTTTTCTGAAGGTCCCGTTGTGATCAATTGTTTTCTTCGTGATTACTGTTGCTAGTTTCGTTGTTAGCTAGAGGTGGTTAATCCAAAACTTTTTTACTTGTTTTCAAGATCAGGCAATTTCTTGATTTCTTTTGTTATTGGATTGAGGGTACGATTTTAATATAGTCGTGTTTGCCTTCCATACATTAAGAATTCATATCAGGCTGTTGCTTTGTTTTGTATGTGTGCATTGCAACAGGTGGGGCAGAAGCTAGTCTGAGATGACATGGACAGCTCGGGAGCGAGATTTAGCAAGTGTGAACTCGGGTTTAAGTGGAAGAATGATAGTGAGAATTACAGCAAACTTAGCAAGAACATTAGAAACTTGTAAATGAGATTTTGACGTCTTGAATAGTTTGTAGTTTCTTGATATTTATGGGATTCATTTGATGTATTGCATTGCATGATTAGATGCTTGAAACCTTGTTCTTGTAATTATACCAGTTCTAGATTTTATGGAACATGTTTGATGTTGATTTGTAATGATTTAGATCACTTGTTCCAAGTTTGACAGCAAGAAGAGTGTTCTGCAGAATTGCTGGAGTGCCCGCTCGATCGGGTGAGATGCACCGATCGAGTGCGGCATGGAAATATTGGAACCGAGAGCTCTGGAGTGTGGCTCGCTCGATCGGACAAATTCATCCGATCAAGCGAGGCCATTTGTGCTACAGACCGACAGCAATGATTTCTTGCTCGCTCGATTGGGCGATTTTATCTGATCGAGCGAGGATCCGGATTTTTTTTAAAAAAAAAAAAATTTAGCTCTTGGTTTTAATATTCTAATTGATTTATTATTTAATTAATCATTAGTTGCCCTAATACGAGATTAGCAACCCGAGGTCCTCATAATATATTTTCTTTGTATAGTTTTTGTAATAAATCTTTTTTGTTTGGGATGGGATATATAATCTATTTTAATGTTTTATTTAATGGTTTATAATTTATTACTAATCTTGGAGTTCCTCTTTCTATTTTAGACTTTTTATTGACATAAAAAGCAGCACAACTCCATGTAGATCTAGATTTGGAAATCAATTCTTTATTTTCTAAATCTTGTATTTCTTTTTTGCAATGTTCTTCTAATTCAAAATTCATTTGTATAGGTCTGGCTTTTGTGGTTATTTGTTTATCATCAAAACCTATTTCATAGGGAAGATCTACGATATGTTGTTTTCTATTCCAGAAAGCATTAGGAATATCAGAACAGATTTTTGATTCTAATAAATTTTGAAATTTTGAAATTTTATTTTGAAATTCATGAGTTTTTAATTGTTCTTGAATTCTTTTTAAAGAAATGTCTTTTTTAATATTGTCTAATTGAAAATTCTTCTTTTGTATTTCAATATTAATATTATTTTCATAGATTGAACAAGCTTGAATTAAATTAAGATTTTTAGTTTTAGGTTGTTCTAGAAACTTAAATTCTAATTTTTTATTATTAAGTTTAAAATGTATAGAATCATTTTTTACTTTATAAGGTGTAATGAGGGTAATAAAAGGTGTTCCTAAAATTATAACATGATGAATGTTATTAATAAGAATAAAAGCAGTTTTAAGAGTAACACCATTATTTTCAATCAATGCTTCTGTTTTAGAATGTACGTTTAGTTCAGAGTTGTTAGCAACAAATAATTTTTTCTTTAGTTTCTTGTTGAAATTTTGTAGGTACAATATTTGATTTTATACAATTTAAATCTGCACCTGTATCAAAAAGTGCTACAGTATCAATTTTATAATCTTCTGAAAATATAATTTTTATTTTAAAAAGGTATTTTCTAGATGTTATTTCTCTTAATACAAAAAGAAAATCTTTTGGAATATTTTCAATATTTAAAATATTTTGTGTTTCTTCTTCATTAATTATTTTTTGGAAGATTGTTCTTATTGTTTTAGATTTTTGAATTTGATTTTCTTTTAAGTCTTTTATTTCTGATTTTATTTGTTTTATATTCTTTTCTAAATCTTTAATAGTTACATTTTTTATTTTCTTATCACAAATATTTTTTGATTTAGTTGGTAAAAATTTATTTTTTTCTTTGTCTAATTATTTTAGGATTTTCTCTAAATAGTCTTTTTGTATTTTAGGATCATTTATATTTTTTAATACATCTAAGAGAAGTAATTGATCTTTTGAAAGCATATTGATTTTCTTTTCAGATTTTTCACTGTTAGTGATTATTTCATTAAGTTGTATAGAAAAATCGGTATTTTCATAGGAGTTTGAAGAACATATTAAAAGATTAGAAATTTTATTTAATAATTCTAAAAATAATTTGCAGTGTGGCTTGTTTTAAAACATTTAATGTTTTCAAAGTATTTTTCAAAACTTTGTTTGTAATTATTAAGTTTTTTAGGAGGTCTTTTATAAGGCTTTTCATAAAATTTTTCTTTTGGCGTTTGTCGATTGTAAAACTCAAAAATCAAACTTATCAAAGTTTTTCAACTTTGTGGCGTTTGTCGATTGATTATCCTCGTGGGTTGTCAGAAACAAGTTTTCTGAAGGTCCCGTTGTGATCAATTGTTTTCTTCGTGTTTAACTGTTGCTAGTTTCGTTGTAAGCTAGAGATGGTTAATCCCAAAACTTTTTACTTGTTTTCAAGATTGGGCAATTTTTTGATTTTTTTTGTTATTGGATTGAGGGTACGATTTTAATATAGTTGTGTTTGCCTTCCATACATTAAGAATTCATATCAGTTGGTATCAAAGCCAAGGTTTTGAATCAAGTAAGTATCTATCTTCATCTATCTCTGTTCTTCGTGTTCCTCGTTCTTATCTGAGTCTATTCTTTATCAAATTTCTGTGTCGTTTTCTCTCAAACTTGTTACCCAAGTCTCGTGTCTTGTGCTACAAGTTATAAATTTTTTTTTTAAAAAAGAACAAAATCGAAAATTTCAAAAAAAAAAATAAAAAAAATAAAAAGGATCGAAAGCTTCAAAAAAAAAATATTGAAGAAGGAAGATAACTTGTGGTCAATTTTTGTTCTTGTTCATCCTTGGGTGCAAGTCAGAAATTCAAGTTCCTAAAATTCTTCATCTTGATTTTGTCAGTCTTCGAGAGTCAATCTTCAAGTGTCTACGAGTTGTAAACTTGAAAGTTTGATTGAATTCTACATAACGCAAAAGCCTGCATAAATTGAGCGAAAAAAAAGGAGTGGTTGAGTGAATTCTTTGGAGTGAATTGTGATAATTTGTGTGAGGTAATTTTATTACTAACGTTTTCTTGCAGGTACGATGAGTTCTTCTAGCCAAAACTTTTCTCAAGGACAAATGGATGAATTGACCAAGATGATGATGGCGGCTTTGGGGCCAATACATGAGAAGTTGGATAAGTTTGAAGTTAGTGGGGGTGATGGTAAAAATAAAAAGAAAAAATTTGAAGATGATGATGGTGGAGAGGATGAAGAGAGTTTGGGTGAAAATTGGGGTAGAAATAGGATGGTTCATGAAGGTGAAAGAAATAGAAGGGGAGCTGTGAGAGAAAGATACATCGAAGGGAGTCGAGAGGATGGGAATATTAGTGGGATTAAGATGAAGATTCCTTCGTTCCATGGGAAATTTGATCTGGAGGCTTATTTGGAGTGGGAGATGAGAGTTGAGTCGGTATTTGATTGCCACAACTACAATTATGCGAAAAAAATAAAACTGGCGATGGTTGAGTTTGTGGATTATGCTCTCATTTGGTGGGATCAATTTGTTACTTCTAGGAGGAGGAATCGAGAGCGTCCCATTGAGACATGGGAGGAGATGAAGCAAATATTGCGGAAGAGATTTGTACCTAATTACTACTATCGTGATATGTTTAGGCATTTACAAAATTTGAAGCAAGGTTCGAAGAGTGTTGAGGATTACTTCAAGGAGTTGGAGGTCACCATGATTCGAGCTAATATTGAAGAGGATCGTGAAGCAACTATGGCTCCTTTCTTATGTGGTTTGAATAGGGAAATTCAAGACCAAGTGGAGCTCAGACATTGCATGGATCTTGAGAAGATGGTACAATTGGCCATGAAAGTGGAACAACAACTCAAAAGGAGAGGCATGGGTCGAAACTCTATTGTTGTGGGTTCTTCTACTCCTTAGCGTCCAAACGTTGGTAAATGAGAAGATGTCCAGCCGGTGTCCAAACCAAAAATCGACACCAAGCAAGAAACACCAAAGCAAGGAGTGCAAGGTAAATCTGAAACTCCTAATAATCATTCCAGGGACATTAAATGTTTTCGATGTCAAGGTCTTGGTCATATTTCTAGTCAGTGTCCGAATAAAAAAATTATGATTATGAATGCTTGTGGTGAGTTTGAGTCGGAGAGTGAGGAGGAGAATTATGATAGTATGCCTGCGTTAGAGGATCCCGATGATGAGGGATATGATGCGGTGGTTGGAGAGTTGTTGGTGACTAGGAGAGTGTTGAATGTGCAACAAAAAGAGGAGGAAAAAAATCAAAGGGAAAATTTGTTTCATACTAGATGCTTCGTAAAAAACAAAGTGTGTAGTGTCATCATTGATGGGGGTAGTTGTACTAATGTGGCGAGTAGTGAACTTGTTGAAAAGTTGAGTTTACCTACTTTAAAGCATCCTCAACCATATAAATTGCAGTGGTTTAACGATAGTTCGGAGGTGAGAGTTACTAGGCAAGTTTTAGTGCCTTTCTCAATTGGTAAATATGAGGATGAAGTGTTGTGTGATGTTGTTCCTATGCAAACTTGTCATATTTTGTTAGGAAGACCGTGACAATTTGATAGGAAGGTGATACATGACGGTTTTAAAAATCGTTATTCTTTTACTATGAAAAAAGAGTCTGTTGTATTGTTGCCTATGACTCCAAAGCAAGTGTTGGAGGATCATTTGAAAAAGAAAAAGAGAGAAGAGGCCGAAAAAAAGAGTGAACAAAAAAGTGAGGTGGCCTTAAAAAAAAAGAATGAAAGAAAAAAAGATGAGAAAAAAATTGAGATGAAAGAGGCCGATAAAAAAATATACATGGCCCAAAAGAGTGAGTTGCGAGAGATTTTACATGTGCATACTCCACTTGTGTTGATTTTCTATAAGGAGATTCTCCTTAACACAAGTGATATAGCCGGAACTCTTCCGAGCAATGTTGTTTCTCTCTTGCAGGAATTTGAAAAATTATTTCCGGAGGATTTACCTCAAGGACTACCACCTTTGAGGGGAATTGAGCATCAAATTGATTTTGTGCCCGGAAGTACGTTACCGAATCGTCCAGCTTATAGGAGTAATCCGGAGGAAACAAAAGAGCTACAAAGGCAGGTAAGTGAACTTCTCGATAAGGGGTTTGTGCGTGAGTCGATGTCTCCTTGTGCTGTACCTGTTTTGTTAGTGCCTAAGAAAGACGGTTCATGGAGAATGTGTGTTGATTGTAGAGCCATTAACAATATTACCATCAAGTATAGGCATCCTATTCCTAGGCTAGATGATATGTTGTAACACCCAGTATTTTTAGTACGTAAATTCGCATGCATAATTAGGGATTTTATTTATTTAGAATTTTAGATTATGGGTTAAATATTTATGTGAAATTATTTGTGCATGTTTTAAGTTATTTTCAAGAATTTAACCCATAATTTGAGATTTTTATGATTTTTGGTATTTAAATTATTTTATCGCGTAGACGGGATCGTGGACGGATGAGATGACAACTTTCTATCCTATTTATTTCATGAGCCTTTTAAGAGCCCAAAAATATTATTTTGAGTTTTATCTCCTCAAAATTTTCAGTATTTAATTTTATATAATTTTAGGAGTCCATTTTTATCCAAATTTAGCCAAAATATTGACTTTTAATTACCTTTAAAATTCCCTAAAATAATTATTTCGGGATTTTTAAGTTAGTTATCAGATTTTACTTATTATTTAGAGTTTTTAAGTTATATATATTGTATATTTAAAACCCTTATTAATATTTTAATTACCCTATATTCTAATTAAATCAAAAACAAATTTTCTACCCTACATTAAAACCTTCTGCCGCCTCCAACATCTTCATCAACCCTCCTTCACGCCTCTTTATCAAAAAAATCAGCCCCATAGCCAATCAAGCTTAATTCTTGAGGATTTTTTGTCGTTCGTCGTCCCGGAATCGTCATATACGTCTTCTTCTTTCCATTCTACGGTGCAAGGCATGTTTCCTTTCGAATTTTTTTTGCCATATCAGTGTTTATGCGTGTGTGTGTGTGATCATCAGATTTATTCAAGAAATTTTTTCAGAAAAATCGAGTTGGCTTTGATTATGTGCTTTATTCATGTTTTGTGGAAGCATGCTCACGTTTTTTTAGCCATGGGTGCGTCTAGCTGCTGGCCAAGGGTCCCTAGGCTGTGTGAGGGTGGTCTGGACTCGATTGGCTCGAGTGGTTCGAGCCAAACGAGCCCAGGTAAGGGCTGGTGCAAGGATTGGTCCTTGTGCGCACAGTTTAGGGTTCACGGAAAGGGCTCGGGTTGGCTAGGGACTGGGCTGCATGGCTCGGGTTCAGGGACCAGGTTAGGACCGCCCAGATGTGGGCTACGTCTGGGCGACAGAGCTCCGGCCAGGGGCGGTCGGAGTAGGGCGGAACAGCCCTAGAAGGGCTGCTGCTCGTGGCCGAGAAGAAACAAGGGAGGGGCGACGGGTTGTAGGGTTTTGGGGTGGTCCGGGTCGGGTTGTTGTGTTCGGGTCGGGTCTGGAAATTCATGGGTTATGTTAGTTGGGTCCGGGTCCGGGTTAAGTTAGTCGGGCTCGGGTATTTTATTTTTAAGTTAATTATTAAGTTAAAGTGTTTTAATTGGGCTAATTAGATTAATTAAATTAATGGGCTACATTTAAGTTTATTAATGGGCTTGAATAATTATTTTAAGTTAGCCTAATAATTTTTATGGGCTTGGGAGCCCATGAAAGTTATTGGGCCAGTCTTTGGGCTTTTAGGCCCATTGGGCCAGATTAAGTTGTTATTGGGCCAAGTATGTGCTAATGGGCTTTAATTGATTTATTGGGCTTAGAAAGGTGTTAATGGGCTTAGGTATCTTAATGGGCCAGTCTGAGTGTTAATGGGCCAGAATTTAAGAAATTGGGCTTGAGTGTTAGGGCCAGCAGTTCAGTACAACCCATGAGAAATTGCATGTGTCCTGAATATATATTTAATTATTTAGCATGGAAGTTAATTTTAATATTTATATGTTAGTATGAAATTAAATTAAATATATATGAAGGACACACATTTTATTTAAGTACATGCATTCATAAAATAATTTTTATGCATGATTTAATGTTTAAGGTTGAGCAAAAGAAAATAATTTTTTTTTATGTTGGAAGTTGAAGTAGTGTGACAATTTAAGGGGGATTTGTCCCCATATGTGAACTATTGAAGGGCAGTTTACTGTCAATTTAAGAGGTGATTCGTCACCGCCACGTACGTTGGTTTACCACGCTGATCAGTATTTAATGTATGTATGGTTACACTATGGATACGACCTTTCGATGTTAGAAAATGCTTTGCTCAACAATGTTTATGTATTATTATGATATTCAAGTTTATGTTATGTTCATGATATTTTTAAGCATGCTCATTCATGTATATGTTATGTATTAGTATTAAAGTGATTTAAATTATTTTAAACCCTTGTTACGTTAGCATGTTGGGCCTCTAGGCTTACTACACTGATATGGTGCAGGTGAGTACGTAGAGGAGGATGTAGTACCCACCGGCGGCGAGGACCTATGAGCGGAAAAGCAGTAACCCCGTGACCGTTGTCTGAGTCTACGTCATGTTTTGAATATTTTTATCATGTCATACATTTTATTTATTTTCAGTGGTGGATATTATTACTCATTTTATTTAAATATTTTCAGTGCATGCAAATTTTATTTATTTTGCTTATGTCAGTATTTTATTAAATGTTTGACTCAGATATTTAATTTATTAAAGGTTGCATTTTTATTTAAGTTATTTATTTTTAAATCTATTTATTCTGTGCATATATGTATGGGCATGTATGTACATATTTTTACTTAGTAAGTATAAAAAAAAAAATTCCGCATATTTATTTATATTTAGAGAGTTAGGGTCGTTTCAGTTGGTATCAGAGCACGGTTCTTGGAGGGGTCCTTACTGCTATGTGAGCTCAGAAATCCACGCTACCGGTCTGTAAGTTTTAAGTGTTTATAGCATGATTTACTTTTAAGAATTTAAGTTAGCATTAATGTTAAAACACTTAGTTATGCATGGCGATTTACGTAAAGAAATATGTGGTGGTGCAGAATGCCTCCGAGACCTATGAACAGACGTGGGGAATCTCCACCTCCACCTCTACCTCCGCAGAACCCTCTTGCAGCATTGGAGCAGGCCAATGCTAATATGATGGCAGGGATTACTGCTCTGTTGGAGCAGGAGGCTGCACGTCCTAGACTGTCCCACGAGGAGGACGTTGCTGAGCGGTTCCAGAAGAAGGGACCGAAGGAGTTCACTGGTACCACCGATCCATTGGTGGCTGAGGGGTGGATTCGCTCTTTGGAGTCCATCTTTGCATACATGGGGATTACTGACGCCGACAGGGTGAACTGTGCGACTTATATGATGAAGGGAGATGCAGCTCTTTGGTGGGAGGGTGCTGCCAGGGGAGTACATCTTTCTACATTGACTTGGGCGAAGTTTAGGCGTATCTTCTACGCCAAGTATTTCATGGAGGATGTGTGCAGTCGCATGATCCGGGAGTTTATGAGTCTCCGACAGGGGGATAGGTCAGTGGTTGAGTATGTGAGACAGTTCGAGAGGGGCTGTCATTTTGTGCCTCTGATTTCAGACAGCCCACCGGAGAAGATGAGGCAGTTTGTGGAGGGACTGAAGGCGGATATCAAGCATGACGTACGTATGATGGACGTCGCTACATATGAGGCGGCAGTGAGTAGAGCACTGAGGTCAGAGGAGGGTAGGAGAGAGATACAGCAAGAGCAGCAGGGGAAGAGACAGATTCAGTCTGGATTTCAGCGACCATCTTCGCAGCCTCCTGCGAAGAAGCAGTATACTGGGCCGTCTAAGGGCCCGAACCAGCATCAGAGGCCACAGCAGCCGAGGGGCGGGGCCCCTAATACTGGAGGTTTTTCTACTTGCCCGAAGTGTCAGAAGATGCATTCGGGACCTTGTCTTCTGGGAGCAGGAGTTTGTTTCCACTGTAGAGAGCCAGGGCACCAGATAGCTAATTGCCCGAGGAAGAAGAACACCACTGGTAGAGTGTTCGTTATGCAGGCAGAGGAGGCAGACCCAGACACCTCCTTGATCACCGGGAGAATTCTAGTTGGAGGCAACTCCACGTTTGCGTTGCTAGATTCAGGGGCTACGCATTCGTTTATCTCCCTGGAGTTTATCAGACGGATAGGCATCACACCTGAGATTGTTGAAAGTGGTTATGATGTCACTATGCCGTCAGGACAGATTATTTCTACCTCTAGTGTCATTCGAGAACTGGAGTTGGAGCTTCAGGGGCACTCCATTTGCGCAGATGTGGTGGTTTTGCCGTTGAGTGGATTTGATTTGATATTGGGTATGGACTGGTTGACAGTCAATGGAGCTTCGATTGACTTTCATCGGAGATCAGTGTCAGTGAAACCATCAGAAGGCGACCCGTTTACCTTCCATGCATCTCAGAGCAGTGATATTCCTCAGGTGATATCTCTTATTCAGGCGAGGAAGCTGTTGAAACGGGGTTGCCAAGTTTTTCTAGCAAGTATTGTCACGGCCTCAGGACCATCTAGCAGATCATTATCAGAGATAGAGGTGGTTCGTGACTTTCCGGACGTCTTTCCGGAGGATATTGCAGGAATTCCACCAGTGAGAGATGTGGAGTTCCGCATCGACTTAGTGCCAGACACCGTGCCTATCTCTAAGGCACCATACATACTTGCTCCTACCGAGATGAAAGAGTTGAAGGAGCAGATACAGGATTTATTAGAGAAAGGCTTTGTTTGTCCTAGCTTTTCTCCATGGGGAGCTCCAGTGTTATTTGTGAAGAAGAAGGATGGCAGTATGAGATTGTGCATCGATTATCGAGAGCTCAATAGGGTCACAGTGAAGAATAAGTACCCATTACCGAGAATAGAGGACCTATTTGATCAGTTACAGGGAGCTTCGGTGTTATCCAAGATCGACCTGCGATCAGGTTATCATCAGCTGCGAGTTAGAGATGCAGATGTGTCCAAGACTGCTTTCCGGACATGTTATGGGCATTACGAGTTCTTAGTGATGCCATTTGGGATGACCAATGCTCCAGCGGTTTTCATGGATCTCATGAACCGGGTTTTTCAGCCGTATCTTGATCAGTTCATCATAGTTTTTATTGATGATATCTTGACCTACTCTAGGAGCGTTGAGGAGCATAGGCAGCATCTACAGACAGCCTTGCAGACTTTGAGGGAGCATCGTTTGTATACCAAGTTCAGCAAGTGCGAGTTTTGGCTCGAGCAGGTGGCATTTCTTGGCCACATTATTTCGAGAGATGGGATTGTAGTGGATCAGTCGAAGGTTGAGGCAGTGCAGAATTGGAGTATTCCGAAGAATGCTTCGGAGATTCACAGTTTCTTGGGTTTGGCAGGATACTATAGGAAGTTCATCAAGGGTTTTTCCTCTATTGCAGTACCCTTGACTTCCTTAACTAAGAAGAATGTGAAGTTTATTTGGAGTTCAGACTGTCAGAGGAGCTTCGATCAGCTGAAGGAAGCACTCACTACCGCACCGGTTTTGGCGATGGCAGTACCACACGAGGAGTTAGTGGTGTACACCGACGCGTCTAAGCTAGGTTTAGGCGCAGTACTTATGCAGTGTGGTAAGGTTATTGCTTATGCATCGAGGCAGTTGAAGATTCATGAGCAGAACTACCCAACACATGAATTGGAGTTAGCAGCAGTGGTCTTCGCTTTGAAAATCTGGAGGCACTTATGGAGAGAAGTGCAAGATTTTCACTGATCACAAGAGCCTCAAGTACTTCTTCACTTAGAAGGAGTTGAACATGAGGCAACGGAGATGGTTGGAGTTGGTGAAGGATTACGACTGTGACATTAGCTACCATCCAGGTAAAGCTAATGTAGTTGCCGATGCTTTGAGTCGGAATTCGTCAATGGTATCGTGTTTGTCAGTGCAGTTACCACTGCAGAGTGAGATTCAGAAGTTTGATTTGGAGTTATACTCGAGTGGTCATGCACCGAGCTTGTCAGTGTTGACGGTGCAGCCAGTTCTGCGAGATCGGATCAGGGATGGACAGCCTACAGATAGGGAGTTGCAGCGTTGGAGACAGAGAGATGAGGCCAAGGGTGGTCTTCTGTATACAGTTGTGGATGACATTGTTCAGTACCGTGGTAGGATGTGGGTACCGAATGTCAATCAGTTGAGAGCTGAGATTCTAGAAGAGGCTCACACATCTCCGTACTCCATTCACCCCGGAAGTACGAAGATGTACCGAGATTTGCAGCTATTGTATTGGTGGCCCGGGATGAAGAGAGACATCGGGAGAGTTGTGTCAGAGTGCTTGACTTGTCAGCAGGTCAAGGCTGAGCATCAGCGTCCAGCAGGACTTCTTAGACCTCTTCCTATTCCGGAATGGAAATGGGAGAACATTACGATGGACTTTGTAGTTGGTTTACCAAGGAGTGCCAGAGGTTGCACAGCTATTTGGGTAATCGTGGATAGACTCATCAAGTCAGCTCATTTCTTACCAGTGAGGACTACTTACTCGTTGACACAGTATGCAGAGCTTTACATAAAGGAGATTGTTAGACTGCATGGCATACCAGTGTCGATAGTATTAGACATAGATCCGAGATTTACGTCTGCGTTTTGGAAGAGTTTGCACACTGCATTGGGGACTAGACTTTTGTTCAGTACAGCGTTCCATCCCCAGACAGATGGTCAGTCTGAGAGAGTGATCCAGGTTCTCGAGGATCTACTGAGAGCTTGTGTCATCGACTTTCAGGGCTCGTGGGAGACTAGACTGCCATTAGTGGAGTTTACCTATAACAACAGTTTTCAGTCGTCTATAGGTATGGCTCCTTATGCAGCATTGTACGGGAGGAGGTGCAGATCTCCTGTGCATTGGGATGAGGTTGGTGAGAGGATTTTACTTGGTCCTAAGATCGTGCAGCAGATAGCTGACATTGTGACTCAGATTCGGGATCGAATGAGGACTGCTCAGAGTCGTCAGAAGAGTTATGCAGATACTCGATGACGAGATTTGGAGTTCGCAGTAGGTGATCACGTGTTTCTGAGAGTGTCACCTATGAAGGGAGTAGTGCGATTTGGCCGGAGAGGCAAGCTTAACCCTAGATATATAGGGCCATTAGAGATCTTGGAGAGAGTTGGCACGTTGGCCTACCGTTTAACTCTACCACCAGGGCTAGCGGCAGTGCACAATGTATTCCATGTATCCATGCTTCGGAGATACATCTCGAACCCGTCACATGTGTTGGATTTTGAGCCTCTTCAGTTGACACCGGAGTTAGAATTTGAGGAGAGGCCTATACGGATCTTGGCTAGGGAGGAGCGCAGATTGAGGACGCGGGTCATACCGATGGTCAGAATCTAGTGGCTGAATCATTCGGAGAAGGAAGCTACTTGGGAGACCGAGGCAGACATGAGGACTCGCTACCCGGAGTTGTTCGGGTAAGTACTTTAATTTCGAGGACGAAATTCAAATTAAGGGGGGGGGGGGGAGAATTGTAACACCCAGTATTTTTAATACGTAAATTCGCATGCATAATTAGGGATTTTATTTATTTAGAATTTTAGATTATGGGTTAAATATTTATGTGAAATTATTTGTGCATGTTTTAAGTTATTTTCAAGCATTTAACCCATAATTTGAGATTTTTATGATTTTTGGTATTTAAATTATTTTTATCGCGTAGACGGGACCGTGGACGGACGAGATGACAACTTTCTATCCAATTTATTTCATGAGCCTTTTAAGAGCCCAAAAATATTATTTTGAGTTTTATCTCCTCAAAATTTTCAGTATTTAATTTTATATAATTTTAGGAGTCCATTTTTATTCAAATTTAGCCAAAATATTGACTTTTAATTACCTTCAAAATTCCCTAAAATAATTATTTCGGGATTTTTAAGTTAGTTATCAGATTTTACTTATTATTTAGAGTTTTTAAGTTATATATATTGTATATTTAAAACCCTTATTAATATTTTAATTACCCTATATTCTAATTAAATCAAAAACAAATTTTCTACCCTACATTAAAACCTTCATCCGCCTCCAACATCTTCATCAACCCTCCTTCACGCCTCTTTATCAGAAAAATCAGCCCCATAGCCGATCAAGCTTAATTCTTGAGGATTTTTGGTCGTTTGTCGTCCCGGAATCGTCATATACGTCTTCTTCTTTTCATTCTACGGTGCAAGGCATGTTTCCTTTCAAATTTTTTTCGCCATATCAGTGTTTATGCGTGTGTGTGTGTGTGATCATAAGATTTATTCAAGAAATTTTTTCAGAAAAATCGAGTTGTCTTTGATTATGTGCTTTATTCATGTTTTGTGGAAGCATGCTCACGTTTTTTTAGCCATGGGTGCATCTAGCTGCTGTCCAAGGGTCCCTAGGCTGTGTGAGGGTGGTCTGGACTCGAGTGGCTCGAGTGGTTCAAGCCAAACGAGCCCAGGTAAGGGCTGGTGCAAGGATTGGTCCTTGTGCGCACAGTTTAGGGTTCACGAAAAGGGCTCGGGTTGGCTAGGGACTGGGCTGCATGGCTCGGGTTCAGGGACCAGGTTAGGACCGCCCAGACGTGGGCTACGTCTGAGCAGCGGAGCTCCGGCCAGGGGCAGCTGGAGCAGGGCGGCAGCAGCCCTAGAAGGGCTGCTGCTCGCGGCCGAGAAGAAACAAGGGAGGGGCGACGGGTTGTAGGGTTTTGGGGTGGTCCGGGTCGGGTTGTTGTGTCCGGGTTGGTTCTAGAAAGTCATGGGTTATGTTAGTTGGGTCCGGGTCCGGGTTCGGGTTAAGTTAGTTGGGCTCGGGTATTTTATTTTTAAGTTAATTATTAAGTTAAAGTGTTTTAATTGGGCTAATTAGATTAATTAAATTAATGGGCTACATTTAAGTTTATTAATGGGCTTGAATAATTATTTTAAGTTAGCCTAATAATTTTTATGGGCTTGGGAGCCCATGAAAGTTATTGGGCCAGTCTTTGGGCTTTTAGGCCCATTGGGCCAGATTAAGTTGTTATTGGGCCAAGTATGTGCTAATGGGCTTTAATTGATTTATTGGGCTTAGAAAGGTGTTAATGGGCTTAGGTATGTTAATGGGCCAGTCTCAGTGTTAATGGGCCAGAATTTAATAAATTGGGCTTGAGTGTTAGGGTCAGCAGTTCAGTACAACCCATGAGAAATTGCATGTGTCCTGAATATATATTTAATTATTTTTATGCATGGAAGTTATTTTTAATATTTATATGTTAGTATGAAATTAAATTAAATATATATGAAGGACACACATTTTATTTAAGTACATGCATTCATAAAATAATTTTTATGCATGATTTAATGTTTAAGGTTGAGCAAAAGAAAATAATTTTTTTTTATGTTGGAAGTTGAAATAGTGTGATAATTTAAGGGGGATTCGTCCCCATATATGAACTATTGAAGGGCAGATTACTGCCAATTTAAGAGGTGATTCGTCACCGCCACGTACGTTGGTTTACCACGCTGATCAGTATTTAATGTATGTATGGTTACACTATGGATACTACCTTTCGATGTTAGAAAATACTTTGCTCAACAATGTTTATGTATTATTATGATATTCAAGTTTAATTTAAGTTTATGTTATGTTCATGATATTTTTAAGCATGCTCATTCATGTATATGTTATGTATTAGTATTAAAGTGATTTAAATTATTTTAAACCCTTGTTACGTTAGCATGTTGGGCCTCTAGGCTCACTACACTGATATGGTGCAGGTGAGTACGTAGAGGAGAATGTAGTACCCACCGGCGGCGAGGACCTATGAGCGGACAAGCAGTAACCCCGTGACCGTTGTCTGAGTCTATGTCATGTTTTGAATATTTTTATCATGTCATACATTTTATTTATTTTCAGTGGTGGATATTATTACTCATTTTATTTAAATATTTTCAGTGCATGCAAATTTTATTTATTTTGCTTATGTCAGTATTTTATTAAATGTTTGACTCAGATATTTAATTTATTAAATGTTGCATTTTTATTTAAGTTATTTATTTTTAAATCTATTTATTCTGTGCATATATGTATGGGCATTTATGTACATATTTTTACTTAGTAAGTATAAAAAAAAACATTCCGCATATTTATTTATATTTATATTTAGAGAGTTAGGGTCGTTTCATATGTTGGATGAATTGCATGGTTCTAGCATCTTTAGTAAAATTGATTTGAAAAATGGTTATCATCAAATTAGGATGAGAGAAGGCGATGAGTGGAAAACTGCTTTCAAAACGAAATATGGATTGTACGAGTGGTTGGATATGCCATTTGGGTTAACTAATGCACCTAGTACTTTTATGAAATTGATGAATCATGTCTTGCGTGCTTATATTGGAAAATTTGTTGTGGTATACTTTGATGATATCTTGGTGTATAGCAAAAATTTGAATGAGCATGTTGAACACTTGAGAATTGTGCTAATCACACTAAAGGCTGAAAATTTGTATGCTAATTTGAAAAAGTGTGTGTTTTGTACAAAAGAACTTGTGTTTCTTGGTTTTGTATACTCCACTTCCTGTTCCTAGTGAACCGTGGGTAGATATTTCTATGGATTTTGTTTTAGGACTACCAAGGTCTAAGAAGGGGAGGGATTCTGTGTTTGTGGTGGTTGATAGATTTTCTAAGATGGCTCATTTCATTGCGTGTCATAAATCTGATGATGCATCTCTTGTTGCGGACTTGTTCTTTAATGAAATTGTTAGATTGCATGGCATGCCTAGGAGTATTGTTTCTGATAGAGATTGAGCTACTTTTGGAAAACATTATGGTGCAAGCTTGGTACTAAATTACTGTTTTTAACTACATGTCATCCTCAAACGGATGGTCAAACTGAGGTTGTTAATAGGATGTTAGGAACTTTGTTACGTGCTATAATTAAAAAGAATTTGAAATATTGGGAGGAATGTTTGCCATTTGTTGAGTTTGCATATAATCGTAGTGTGCATTCTACTACAAATTTTTCACCATTTGAAATTGTGTATGGTTTTAATCCTTTAACCCCGTTGGATTTGATGTCTTTGCCTATGAGTGAAAGGGATAGTATGGATAGAAAGAAAAAGACTGAGTTTGTGAGAAATTTGCATGAGAAGGTGAAAGCGAACATTGAGAAAAAGAACTTGCAATACACAAAGCAAGCAAATAAAGGTAAAAAGAAGGTTATATTTGAACCGGGTGATTGGGTTTGGTTGCACTTAAGGAAGGAGCATTTTCCGGAGAAGCGGCGTTCTAAATTGTTGCCTAGAGGCGATGAACCTTTCCAAAGCGGATCAATGAAAATGCCTACAAATTAGATTTACCAGGTGAGTATAACGTTAGTGCTACTTTAAATGTTTCTGATTTGTCTCCGTTTGATGTAGGAGATGATCAAGATTTGAGGACAAATCCTTTTCAAGAAGGGGAGGATGATGCGATCATGGATAGTTCGCATGTTGATCAAGTGGTTAAGGATCCGTTGGAGATGCCAAGAGGACCGATTACGAGAGGTCGAGCTAAGAAATTCAAAGATGCGCTTCAATCGTTGATAATGGACTTTGGAATGCTTGAAGATCATTTTGAGGGATGCTATAATCTTATTGAAGTCCAAGGAAGTAAAGAAAGTGGAGGAAATATCAAAGAAAACACCAAAACAAGTGTCTTGGACAGTCACGCATGCGCGCCCGCGCCATTTCACGAGCGCCCGCGCGTGGATGCAATTTTACAGTTTGGCGGACAGACCCTTATGCGCGCCCGCGCCTGATCTGGTGTTTTCAAGTTTTTCTGGACAGAGTAATATGCGCGCCCCCGCCGCTTCCCACGCGTGCCTGCACGTCGATTCAGAAAGCTATGTGATATGAATTCTTAATGTATGGAAGACAAACACGATTAAAATCGTACCCTCAATCCAATAACAAAAGAAATCAAAAAATTTGCCCAATCTTGAAACAAGTAAAAAGTTTTGGGTTAACCACCTCTAGCTTACAACGAAACTAGCAACAGTAACCACGAAGAAAAACAATTGATCACAACGGGACCTTCAGAAAACCTGTTTCTGACAACCCACGAGGATAATCAATCAACAAACGCCAAAAAGTTGAAAAACTTTGATAAGTTTGATTTTTGGGTAAGCAAAAGCTTGATAAAATTCTAGAGAGAATTTTAATTGATCAATATCAAAAATCTGAATTCTTAGTTATTATTAAAATAATGAATATTTTGTTGTATTTATTATACAACTACAAATAATAAAAGATATCGCGATATAATTCAAAATATATCTAAAGATATCAAAGATATCTCCTAAAAGTTTCTTAGTAGAAATAAAACTCTCAAAAATAGAAAAGAATATCATAAATACTCAAAAATCCGAAAACACACACTACACGCCGTACTATGTGTAAGCGCGTTAGCGCTGGAGCGCTAGGATGTCAGCGCTGGAGTGCTGCCTGAAGTCGAGAGAATGGCGCTGGAGCGTTGGTTGAGGAGCACTGGAGCGCTGCCTGAAGTCGAGAGAATGGCGCTGGAGCGCTTGTCGAGGAGCGCTGGAGCGCTAGAGCTATGGCAATCACGGGCGCTGGAGCGCCAATTTCCCAAGCGCTGGGGCGCTATCTTGACATGAAAATCTTCAATTTCTTGATCTTTTTCCACTTCAATAACATTAATGCATCCTCCAAAGTGATCTCCAAATATCCCAACTTCTTCCTGATAATTTATCATCAAACCTTGAAGTGATACTTTGAACTTTTTGCTACGCCCTCTCGTAATTGGTACTTGCGGCATTTCCAACGGATCCTTGACTTCCTTAACAACACGATCAATACACGA
Source organism: Henckelia pumila (assembly GCF_033568475.1). Classification (NCBI taxonomy): domain Eukaryota; kingdom Viridiplantae; phylum Streptophyta; class Magnoliopsida; order Lamiales; family Gesneriaceae; genus Henckelia; species Henckelia pumila. The sequence goes on along the minus strand of NC_133120.1, from coordinate 97,537,579 downwards.
GCCATCTATGATTGCATCATCCTCCCCTTCTTGAAAAGAATTTGTCCTCAAATCTTTATCATTACCTACATCAAACGAAGACAAATCAGAAACATTAAAAGTTGTACTCACATTATACTCACCTGACAAATCTAATTTGTAAGCATTATCATTGATCCTCTCCAAGACTTGAAAAGGTCCATCGCCTCTTGGTAACAACTTAGAACGTTGCTTCTCCGGAAAACGCTCCTTCTGCAAATGCAACCAAACCCAATCACCGGGTTCAAACATTACCTTTGTTTTCTTGCTTTGTATATTGCAAGTTCTTTTTCTCAATGTTTGTTCTTACCTTCTCATGCAAATTCCTCACAAACTCAGCTTTTTTCTTTCCATCCATATTAACCCTTTCACTCATAGGTAAAGAAATCAAATCCAACGGGGTTAAAAGATTAAAACCATACACAATTTCAAATGGTGAAAAATTTGTAGTAGAATGCACACTACGATTATATGCAAACTCAACAAATGACAAACATTCTTCCCAACTTTTCAAATTCTTTTTAATTATAGCACGCAACAAAGTTCCTAACGTCCTATTAACAACCTCAGTTTGACCATCCGTTTGAGGATGACATGTAGTCGAAAACAGTAATTTAGTACCAAGCTTGCACCATAATGTTTTCCAAAAGTAGCTCAAGAAACGAGTATCTCTATCAGACACAATACTCCTAGGCATGCCATGCAATCTAACTATTTCATTAAAGAACAAGTCCGCAACATGAGATGCATCATCAGATTTATGACAAGCAATAAAATGAGCCATTTTCGAAAATCTATCAACCACAACAAAAATTGAATCCCTCCCCTTCTTAGACCTCGGTAGTCCTAAAATAAAATCCATAGAAATATCTACCCACGGTTCACTAGGAATGGGAAGTGGAGTATACAAACCATGTGGTTGTTGTCTAGACTGTGCTTTCCTACAAGTCACACATCTTTCGCAAATTTTCTCAACATCATGCTTCATATGTGGCCAATAAAAATGTTCATGCAAAATTTCATAAGTTTTAGCCACACCAAAATGTCCCATTAAGCCACCCCCATGTGATTCCCTCACAAGTAATTCACGAATAGACGACTTAGGAATACATAACTTATCCTCCTTAAACAAATACCCATCATGCATGAAGAATTTATCTTTTGGACCATGCAAACATGACGCATATATCTCACCAAAATCAAGATCACTAGTATATAACTCTTTCACATACTCAAATCCTAAGAATTTAGAATCTAGGGTAGATAAAAGTACATACCTTCGTGATAGAGAATCCGCTACCACATTTTCCTTCCCTTGCTTGTATTTGATAACGTAGGAAAAAGTTTCCACAAACGCCACCCACTTAGCATGCCTCTTGTTTAGCTTTTGTTGTTCTTTGAGATGCTTCAATGATTCATGATCCGTATGAATCACAAATTCCTTTGGCCTCAAATAGTGTTGCCATGTCTCAAGTACCCTTACCAACGCATAAAACTCCTTATCGTAGGTAGGATAATTCAAGGACGCCCCACTAAGCTTCTCACTGAAGTAAGCAATCGGTCGCCCACCTTTCATCAAGACACCTCCAATTCCTACACCTGACGCATCACATTCAATTTCAAAAGTGTTAGTAAAATTAGGTAATACAAGTAAATGAGTATTAATTAATTTATGCTTGACAATATTAAAAGATTTCTCTTGCTCCTTGCCCCAATGGAATGAAACGTTTTTCTTGATCACTGCAGTCATAGGTGCCGCCAAAGTACTGAAATCTTTCACAAATATCCTATAGAAACTTGCAAGACCATGAAAACTTCGAACTTGATCAGTAGAAGTAGGCGTTGGCCAATCTCGAATTGCACTCACCTTGTCCTCATCAACTCTGACACCTTGGGAACTCACAACAAAATCAAGAAACACAAGTTCTTTTGTACAAAACACACACTTCTTCAAGTTAGCATACAATTGTTCAGCTTTTAGTGTGATTAGCACAATTCTCAAATGTTCGACATGCTCATCCAAATTTTTGCTATATACCAAGATATCATCAAAATATACCACAACAAATTTTCCAATATAAGCAAACAACACATGATTCATCAATCTCATAAAAGTGCTAGTTGCATTAGTTAGTCCAAAGGGCATAACCAACCACTCATACAAGCCGTATTTGGTTTTAAAAGCAGTTTTCCACTCATCACCTTCTCTCATCCTAATTTGATGGTAACCACTTTTTAAATCAATTTTACTAAAGACGCTAGAACCATGCAACTCATCCAACATATCATCTAGTCTAGGAATAGGATGCCTATACTTGATGGTAATGTTATTAATGACTCTACAATCCACACACATTCTCCATGAACCGTCTTTCTTAGGAACTAACAAAACAGGCACAGCACACGGTGACATGGACTCACACACAAATCCTTTATCTAAAAGTTCACTTACCTGTCTTTGCATCTGTTTTGTTTCCTCCGGGTTGCTCCTATACGCTGGACGGTTTGGCAACGCACTTCCGGGCACAAAATCAATTTGATGTTCAATCCCCCTCAAAGGTGGTAATCCTTGAGGCAAATCCTCCGGAAATAAATCATCAAATTCCTGCAAAAGAGAAACAACATTGCTCGGAAGATTTTCAGCTATATTACTTGTGTTAAGGAGAAACTCCTTATAGAAAATCAACACAAGTGGAGTATGCTCATGTAAAATCTCTCGCAACTCACTCTTTTGGGCCATAAATATTTTTTTATCGGCCTCTTTCCTCTCAATTTTTTTTTCATCTTTTTTTCTTTCATTCTTTTTTTCTAAGGCCATCTCACTTTTTTTGTGCACTCTTTTTTTCGGCCTCTTCTTTCTTTTTCTTTTGCAACTGATCCTCCAATATTTGCTTTGGAGTCATAGGCAACAATACAACAGATTCCTTTTTCATAGTAAAGGAATAACGATTTTTAAATCCATCATGTGTCACCTTCCTATCAAATTGCCACGGTCTACCCAACAAGATATGACACGCTTGCATAGGAACCACATCACACATCACTTCATCTCCATATTTCCCGATTGAGAAAGGCACCACAACTCGCCTAGTCACTCTCACTTCAGAACTATCATTAAACCACTACAATCTATAGGGTTGAGGATGCTTTGAAGTAGGCAAACTTAATTTCTCAACAAGCTCGCTACTTGCGACCCCATCAATGATGACACTACACACTTTGTTTTTCACAAAGCATCTAGTATGAAACAAATTTTCCCTTTGATTTTCTTTCTCTTCCTTTTGTTGCACATTCAACACTCTCCTAGTCACCAACAACTCTCCAACCACTGCATCATATCCCTCATCATTGGGATCCTCCAACGCAGGCATATCACCATAATCCTCCTCCTCACTCTCCGACTCAAACTCACCACAAGCATTCATAATCATAATTTTTTTATTCGGACACTGACTAGCAATATGACCAACACCTTGACATCTAAAGCATTTGATATCTCTAGAACGATTAATAGGAGTTTCAGATTTACCTTGCACTCCTTGCTTTGGTGTTTCTTGCTTGGTGTCGAATTTTGGCTTGGGCACCGGCTTGACATCCTCTCGTTTACCAACGTTTGATCGCCAAGGAGTAGAAGAACCTCCAACAGTAGAATTTCGACCCATGCCCCTTCTTTTGAGTTGTTGTTCCACTTTCATGGCAATTTGCACCATCTCCTCAAGATCCATGCAATGTCTAAGCTCCACTTGGTCTTGAACCTCCCTATTCAAACCACATAAGAAACGAGCCATAGTTGCTTCACGATCCTCGTCAATATTAGCTCGAATCATTGTGACCTCCAACTCCTTGAAATAATCCTCAACACTCTTCGGACCTTGCTTCAAATTTTGTAGACGCCTAAACATGTCACGATAGTAATAATTAGGCACAAATCTCTTCCGCAATATTTGCTTCATCTCCTCCCATGTCTCAATGGGACGCTCTCGATTCCTCCTCCTCAAAATAACAAACTGATCCCACCAAATAAGCGCATAATCCACAAACTCGAAAACCGCCAATTTTATTTTTTCGCATCACTGTAGTTGTGGCAGTCAAATATGGACTCCACCCTCATCTCCCACTCTAAGTAAGCCTCCGGATAAGATTTTCCATGGAATGAAGGAATTTTCATCTTAATCCCACTAATATTCCCGTCCTCTCGACCCCCTTCAATGTATCTTCCACGCCTCGCTTCCCTTCTATTTCTTCCACCCTCTTGATCTCGCCTATTTCTATCCCAATTCTCACCAAAATTCTCATCATCCTCATTACCCTCAACTTCAAGTTTACTTATCCTCTCATGCACCGTCTCCAATTCAGCCCTCATTGCTTCCCTCACCATTTTAGACAAATCATCTTTTTGGGTCTTGGAAAACTCTTGGCTAGAACTATCACCTTCTTCTTTATTAGAACTCATTGTACCTGCAAGAAAAGGTTAGTAATAAAAATTTCTCACACAAATTCTCACAATTCACTCCAAAAAAAATTCACTCAATCCCTCTTTTTTTTTTTTAACTCAAAATATATGTAGAACGGTTTATGCTTTGGGAATGATGTATCAAACTCTCAAGGGCACAACTTTTAAACGCTTGAAGATCGACTCTCGAAGATTGACAAAAACAAGAAGAAGAAAGTTATGGAATTGAATTTTTTACTTGCACCCAAGGATGAACAAGAGCAAAGTAATTGACCACAAGTTATCTTGCTTCTTCAATATTTTTTTTTTTGAATTTATAACTTGTAGCACAAGACACGAGGCTTGGATAACAAGTTTGACAGGATGAAGAATGAAAGATGAAGAACAAGAACACGAAGAACAGATATAGATGAAGATAGATAATTACTTGATTCAAAACATTGGCTTTGATACCAAATGATATGAATTCTTAATGTATGGAAGGCAAACACGACTATATTAAAATCGTACCCTCAATCCAATAACAAAAGAAATCAAGAAATTTCCCAATCTTGAAACAAGTAAAAAGTTTTGGGTTAACCACCTCTAGCTTACAACGAAACTAGCAACAGTAACCATGAAGAAAAACAATTGATCACAACGGGACCTTCAGAAAACCTGTTTCTGACAACCCACGAGGATAATCAATCGACAAACGCCACAAAGTTGAAAAACTTTGATAAGTTTGATTTTTGGGTAAGCAAAAGCTTGATAAAATTCTAGAGAGAATTTTAATTGATCAATATCAAAAATCTGAATTCTTAGTTATTATTAAAATAATGAATGTTTTGTTGTATTTATAATACAACTACAAATAATAAAAGATATCGCGATATAATTCAAAATATATCTAAAGATATCAAAGATATCTCCTAAAAGTTTCCTAGTAGAAATAAAATTCTCAAAAATAGAAAAGAATATCATAAATACTCAAAAATCCGAAAACACACACTACATGCCATACTGTGTGTAAGCGCGTTAGCGCTGGAGCGCTAGGATGTCAGCGCTAGAGCGCTGCCTGAAGTCGAGAGAATGGCGCTGGAGCGCTGGTTGAGGAGCGCTGGAGCGCTTCCTGAAGTCGAGAGAATGGCGCTGGAGCGCTTGTTGAGGAGCGCTGGAGTGCTAGAGCTATGGCAATCACGGGCGCTGGAGCGCCAATTTCCCAAGCGCTGGGGCGCTATCTTGACATGAAAATCTTCAATTTCTTGATCTTTTTCCACTTCAATAACATTAATGCATCCTCCAAAGTGATCTCCAAATATCCCAACTTCTTCCTGATAATTTATCATCAAACCTTGAAGTGCTTCTTTGAACTTTTTGCTACGCCCTCTCGTAATTGGTCCTTGCGGCATTTCCAACGGATCCTTGACTTCCTTAACAACACGATAAATACACGAGCCATCTATGATCGCATCACTATGCGCGCCCGCGCCTGCACTCGTTTTCACATAGTTTGGCGTGTTTGTGTGTGTGCGAGACTTTTTGATATTTTGGCATTATTTTCCTATTTTTGAGTTTCAATTATACTAGGAAACTTTTAGGAGATATCTTTGATATCTTTAGATATATTTTGAATTATTTTGCGATATCTTCTATTGTTTGTAGTTGTATTATAAATACAACAAAACATTCATTATTATATAGAATTCAGATTTTTGATATTGATCAATTAAAATTCTCTCTAGAATTTTATCAAGCTTTTGCTTACCCAAAAATCAAACTTATCAAAGTTTTTCAACTTTGTGGCGTTTGTCGATTGATTATCCTCGTGGGTTATCAGAAACAGGTTTTCTGAAGGTCTCGTTGTGATCAATTGTTTTCTTCGTGTTTAACTGTTGCTAGTTTCGTTGTAAGCTAGAGGTGATTAATCCCAAAACTTTTTACTTGTTTTCAAGATTGGGCAATTTCTTGATTTCTTTTGTTATTGGATTGAGGGTACGATTTTAATATAGTCGTGTTTGCCTTCCATACATTAAGAATTCATATCAGTTGGTATCAAAGCCAAGGTTTTGAATCAAGTAAGTATCTATCTTCATCTATCTCTGTTCTTCGTATTCCTCATTCTTATCTGAGTCTATTCTTTATCAAATTTCTGTGTCGTTTTCTCTCAAACTTGTTACCCAAGTCTCGTGTCTTGTGCTACAAGTTATAAATTTCAAAAAATAAAAAAAATAGAAAGGCTCGAAAGCTTCAAAAAAAAAATATTGAAGAATAACTTGTGGTCAATTTTTGTTCTTGTTCATCCTTGGGTGCAAGTCAGAAATTCAAGTTCCTAAAATTCTTCATCTTGATTTTGTCAGTCTTCGAGCGTCAATCTTCAAGTGTCTACGAGTTGTAAACTTGAAAGTTTGATTGAATTCTACATAACGCAAAAGCCTGCATAAATTGAGTGAAAAAAAAAATGAGTGGTTGAGTGAATTCTTTGGAGTGAATTGTGAGAATTTGTGTGAGGTAATTTTATTACTAACGTTTTCTTGCAGGTACGATGAGTTCTAGCCAAAACTTTTCTCAAGGTCAAATGGATGAATTGACCAAGATGATGATGGCGGCTTTGGGGCCAATACATGAGAAGTTGGATAAGCTTGAAGTTAGTGGGGGTGATGGTAAAAATAAAAAGAAAAAATTTGAAGAAGATGATGATGGTGGAGAGGATGAAGAGAGTTTGGGTGAAAATTGGGGTAGAAATAGGAGGGTTCATGAGGGTGAAAGAAATAGAAGGGGAGCTGTGAGAGGAAGATACATCAAAGGGAGTCGAGAGGATGGGAATATTAGTGGGATTAAGATGAAGATTCCTTCGTTCATGGGAAATCTGATCCGGAGGCTTATTTGGAGTGGGAGATGAGAGTTGAGTCGGTATTTGATTGCCACAACTACAATGATGCGAAAAAAATAAAACTGGCGGTGGTTGAGTTTGTGGATTATGCTCTCATTTGGTGGGATCAATTTGTTACTTCTAGGAGGAGGAATCGAGAGCGTCCCATTGAGACATGGGAGGAGATGAAGCAAATATTGCGGAAGAGATTTGTGCCTAATTACTACTATCGTGATATGTTTAGGCGTTTACAAAATTTGAAGCAAGGTTCGAAGAGTGTTGAGGATTAGTTCAAGGAGTTGGAGGTCACCATGATTCGAGCTAATATTGAAGAGGATCGTGAAGCAACTATGGCTCATTTCTTATGTGGTTTGAATAGGGAAATTCAAGACAAAGTGGAGCTCAGACATTGCATGGATCTTGAGGAGATGGTACAATTGGCCATGAAAGTGGAACAACAACTCAAAAGGAGAGGCATGGGTCGAAACTCTACTATTGTGGGTTCTTCTACTCCTTGGCATCCAAACATTGGTAAACGAGAAGATGTCAAGCCGGTGTCCAAACCAAAAATCGACACCAAGCAAGAAACACTAAAGAAAGGAGTGCAAGGTTGAAACATCCTAAAACTCCTACTGAATTTTATTTTTTATTTTTTTTTAAACAAAACTCTCTGATAATAAAATAATGAATATAAATATATATATGCCCATACATATATATCATACATAAAAATAACTTTACTTAATTTAAAATACAAATACACAAAAGATACAATAAAAGTACACGCATGCAATTAAATACTTAAAATTAATTACTAAATAATAATTTATAAGAACGCCATAATAAAATTCCTAAATAATATTTCTTTCACAAAAATTCAGGAAAACTTAGAAAATAAATACTTAAATCTAAAATCCATACATATACTAAAAATCTATAATAATAAAACCTATGCGGAAATAAATATTCTAGTCTCAACATAAAATTCATAATAGAGCGATGGTCATGGGTACTAGCTGTCTGGATACTCATACGCCCTCGCCGCCAGTCGGGAACACATTATCCTTATTGACATTTTGCTCACCTGCACCATTTAAATCTAGTGAGCCTAGAGGCTCAATACGTTCTATCCTTACATAACAAAATGAAACCATACACAAGCACACATCATATAAAATACGTGAATAATAATTATACGTGCATGATCTTAAAATTATATGCATATAAACATAAATAAATAATCATACTGCTTCATCATCATGCTAAATATATATCATCATACTCAATAAATCTCATAAAATAACTTATCATGATTTCTTAGTTCTCAACAGGTCGTATCCATGTCGGTGGCATCGTACTAAAAGATTGATCAATCTATAAACCAACGTACGTGGCGGTGGGGTTTCCACCTCTGTGCTGCCACTTCACCAGCCCTCTCAGCTGGATCCATAAGCTCATCATACTTATACATCATTAGGAAGGTCACCGGGCCCAGGTATCCCGACCTCCAACCACATCACTTTCCACCTTCACTTCAACTTCCATAAAAATATATTTTTCTTAACATACATTTAAAATTATCATAAAAATTCTTACATGATGCATGAACTTAAAAATTCACATTTATTTTTTTATTTCATGAAAATTTGCCCGTAAATATATATTTAATTTATTTTCTTAAAAATCATACTAATATATCTAATAAAAATGCATGCATGAGTTAAATATATATTTACGGACGTTTATTTTGCCAAGAACTTGTTCGAGCTGCTGACCACTTAACTTAAACCTATAAATTCCTAGACTGACTCAAACACCCAAAAGCCCAACCTGACCTGGCCATTAAGTTTCATGGGCCCCCAAGCCTATGGAAAACTAATGGACTCACTAAAACATAATTTAGGCCCATTAACTAATTAACTTAAAATTAAATTAATAAAGTTATTAACTAACCGGTAACTTATAATTTAGACTGATAAAATTACTAAACCCAACACAACTTGGCCCAATAATTCTCATGGATCACACGGCCTATGAAAAATTAATGGCTCATCCATAATTATTAAAGCCCATTAAATTAGTCTAGTTAATTAATTTAATCAAGCTCAACCCATTAATTTACTAACTTAAACTCTTAATTAATTAAAATAAAATATCCAAGCCTAATTAATAAAAATCTAAACCCGGACTAACATTATTTGACCCAACACTTTAGACCCGACCCGGGCCCAAGACCCGGCCCGATCAGGAATCCACCCCTCTCGACCAGGAACCCACCCACATCTGCCAAAAACATAGCCTCTCCTCTCATCCCTCACGTGAGCAGTCCCAAGTTGGCCATTCGACCGCCTAGCTCCGACCACCCCTGGCCGGAGCACCACCGGCAGGACCACCCCAAGGTCCTGCCGATCCTAAGAGGCCTAACCCCAGCTCGAACCAGCAGCTAAATGTTTCGAACGAACTCATCTTCTCCCCCCTTAAATTCTGCGCGACAACTTCTGCCCTTCCCAAACCCAGCCTTCAACCAGCCACTTCCAGGCCCTAACCACTCACGTTAACTGACCCTAAGGGACCCTAGATCAGACCCCTAACCAAGGTACAGCAGGTTCGAACATTGCATGGCCAGAAACAACTCAAAACTGTGCCATATTTGCAAAAAACGTGAGTAACATGCAAAATCCATGAAGTTTATCATTCTAAACCACATACACATGCAATATCAGATCTTGTATGCATAAAATCAGTATAATATGATTTAAATGGTGTTCAAAAAGGGAATCAAACGTGCCTTGAGAATTATTTAGACGAAACGACGTAAACGACGCGTATCGGGCTCGCCGGGACGAACGAATCTTCTAAATAACCCAAAAACTTTTAACGCTCGGATATGGGGCTAAGAAATATCTGATGGAACAATGAAGATGGTGGAGAAGAGGGTGATGGAGGCGGCTAGGGGATACGATCGTAGGTTTGGGAGGGATTTTGGGTAGATACTTAGGATAAACTAGGTTAATTAGTTAATAAATAATTAGGATAGATAAATACTATAATTTAAACTTAAAATAAATACATGATAATTTGCTAAAAACTTAATAATCTCGAAATAATAAAATAGGAGATTTTTAAAGGTTAATAAAAGTAATTAAAATAACTTATTTTGGGTAAAAACTAGCACATAAATAAATATATATATAAATACCATAATTTTCTTCAAATTATACCTTAAAATAATATTTTAAGGCTCTTAAAAATCTCATAAAATATTTTGGGTGAAAACAACATCTCGTCCGTCCACGGTCCCGCCTACGCGATCATAAAATAAACTTTCTCAAATAAATTCATAAATCACATCATACATATTTAAATGCCGAAATAATATTTAAAACATGCAAATAAATCAATTAATTTAAATAATCACTCATAAAAACAATTTAACACATTTTCACATTATTATAAAATTATAAAATCCCCTAATTATGCATGAGAATTTACGTGACGAATTTCTGGGCGTTACAAAGGTAAATATGAAACTCCTAATAATCGTTCTAGGGACATTAAATGCTTTTGATGTCAAGGTCTTGGTCATATTGCTAGTCAGTGTCCGAATAAAAAAATTATGATTATGAATGCTTGTGGTGAGTTTGAGTCGGAGAGTGAGGAGGAGAATTATGATAGTATGCCTGCGTTGGAGGATCCCGATGATGAGGGATGTGATGCGGTGGTTGGAGAGTTGTTGGTGACTAGGAGAGTGTTGAATGTGCAACAAAAAGAGGAGGAAGAAAATCAAAGGAAAAATTTGTTTCATACTAGATGCTTCGTGAAAAACAAAGTGTGTAGTGTCATCATTGATGGGGATAGTTGTACTAATGTGGCGAGTAGTGAGCTTGGTGAAAAGTTGAGTTTGCCTACTTTAAAGCATCCTCAACCATATAAATTGCAGTGGTTTAATGATAGTTCGGAGGTGAGAGTGACTAGGCAAGTTTTAGTGCCTTTCTCAATTGGTAAATATGAGGATGAAGTGTTGTGTGATGTTGTTCCTATGCAAGCTTGTCATATTTTGTTAGGAAGACCGTGGCAATTTGATAGGAAGGTGATACATGACGGTTTTAAAATCGTTATTCTTTTACTATGAAAAAAGAGTCTGTTGTATTGTTGTCTATGACTCCAAAGCAAGTGTTGGAGGATCATTTGAAAAAGAAAAAGAGAGAAGAGGCCAAAAAAAGAGTGAACAAAAAAGTGAAGTGACCTTAAAAAAAAGAATGAAAGAAAAAAAGATGAGAAAAAAATTGAGATGAAAGAGGCCGATAAAAAAATATACATGGCCCAAAAGAGTGAGTTGCGAGAGATTTTACATGTGCATACTCCACTTGTGTTGATTTTCTATAAGGAGATTCTCCTTAACACAAGTGATATAGCCGGAACTCTTCCGAGCAATGCTGTTTCTCTCTTGCAGGAATTTAAAGAATTATTTCCGGAGGATTTACCTCAAGGACTACCACCTTTGAGGGGAATTGAGCATCAAATTGATTTTGTGCCCGGAAGTACGTTACCGAATCGTCCAGCTTATAGGAGTAATCCGGAGGAAACAAAAGAGCTACAAAGGCAGGTAAGTGAACTTCTCGATAAGGGGTTTGTGCGTGAGTCGATGTCTCCTTGTGTTGTACCTGTTTTGTTAGTGCCTAAGAAAGACGGTTCATGGAGAATGTGTGTTGATTGTAGAGCCATTAACAATATTACCATCAAGTATAGGCATCCTATTCCTAGGCTAGATGATATGTTGGATGAATTGCATGGTTCTAGCATCTTTAGTAAAATTGATTTGAAAAGTGGTTATCATCAAATTAGGATGAGAGAAGGCGATGAGTGGAAAACTGCTTTCAAAACGAAATATGGATTGTACGAGTGGTTGGTTATGCCATTTGGGTTAACTAATGCACCTAATACTTTTATGAGATGATGAATCATATCTTGCGTGCTTATATTGGAAAATTTGTTGTGGTATACTTTGATGATATCTTGGTGTATAGCGAAAATTTGAATGAGCATGTTGAACACTTGAGATTTGTGTTAATCACACTAAAGGCTGAAAATTTGTATGCTAATTTGAAAAAGTGTGTGTTTTGTACAAAAAAAACTTGTGTTTCTTTGTTTTGTTGTGAGTGCTCAAGGAGTCAAAGTTGATGAGGACAAGGTAAGTGCAATTCGAGATTGGCCAACGCCTACTTCAATTGGCCAAGTTCGGAGTTGTCATGGTCTTGCAAGTTTCTATAGGAGATTTGTAAAAGATTTCAGCATTTTGGCGGCTCCTATGACTGCAGTGACAAGAATAACGTTCCATTCCATTGGGGCGAGGAGCAAGAGAAGTCTTTTGATATCATTAAGCAGAAATTAATTAATGCTCCTTTACTTGTATTGCCTGATTTTTCTAATACATTTGAAATTGAATGTGATGCATCAGGTGTAGGAATTGGTGGTGTCTTGACGCAAGGTGGACAACCAATTGCATACTTCAGTGAGAAGCTAAGTGGAGCAGCGCTGAATTATCCTACCTACGACAAGGAATTTTATGCCTTGGTTCGTGTGCTTGAAACGTGGCAGCATTATTTGAGGCCAAAAGAATTTGTGATTCATACGGATCATGAGTCTTTGAAGCATCTCAAAGGACAACAAAAGCTGAACAAGAGACATGCCATGTGGGTGGCGTTTGTGGAGACTTTTCCCTACATTATCAAGTACAAGCAAGGGAAAGAAAACGTGGTAGCATATGCTCTATCATGAAGGTATGTGCTTCTATCTACTCTAGATTCTAAGTTTTTGGGATTTGAGTATCTGAAGGAGTTGTATGCCAATGATCATGATTTTGGTGAGATTTATGTGTCATGTTTGCATGGTCCGAGGGATAAATTTTTCATGCATGATGGATATTTGTTTAAGGAAGATAAATTGTGTGCCTAAATCGTCCATTCGTGAGTTACTTGTTAGGGAATCACATGGGGGTGGTTTGATGGGACATTTTGGTGTGGCTAAAACTTATGATACTTTGCATGAACATTTTTATTGGCCACATATGAAGCATGATGTTGAGAATATTTGTGAGAGATGTGTAACTTGTAGAAAAGCTAAGTCTAGGACACAACCACATGGATTGTATACTCCACTTCCTGTTCCTAGTGAACCGTGGGTAGATATTTCTATGGATTTTGTTTTAGGACTACCAAGGTCTAAGAAGGGGAGGGATTCTGTGTTTGTGGTGGTTGATAGATTTTCTAAGATGACTCATTTCATTGCGTGTCATAAATTTGATGATGCATCTCATGTTGCGGACTTCTTCTTTAATGAAATTGTTAGATTGCATGGCATGCCTAGGAGTATTGTTTCTGATAGAGATACTCGTTTCTTGAGCTACTTTTGGAAAATATTATGGTGCAAGCTTGGTACTAAATTACTGTTTTCAACTACATGTCATCCTCAAACGGATGGTCAAACTGAGGTTGTTAATAGGACGTTAGGAACTTTGTTACGTGCTATAATTAAAAAGAATTTGAAAAATTGGGAGGAATGTTTGCCATTTGTTGAGTTTGCATATAATCTTAGTGTGCATTCTACTACAAATTTTTCACCATTTGAAATTGTGTATGGTTTTAATCCTTTAACCTCTTTGGATTTGATGTCTTTGCCTATGAGTGAAAGGGTTAGTATGGATGGAAAGAAAAAAGGCTGAGTTTGTGAGAAATTTGCATGAGAAGGTGAAAGCGAACATTGAGAAAAAGAAATTGCAATACACAAAGCAAGCAAATAAAGGTAAAAAGAAGGTTGTATTCGAACCGGGTGATTGGGTTTGGTTGCACTTGAGGAAGGAGCGTTTTTCGGAGAAGAGGCGTTCTAAATTGTTGCCTAGAGGCGATGGACCTTTCCAAGTCTTGGAGTGGATCAATGATAATGCCTACAAATTAGATTTACCAGGTGAGTATAATGTCAGTGCTACTTTCAATGTTTCTGATTTGTCTCCGTTTGATGTAGGAGATGATCAAGATTTGAGGACAAATCCTTTTCAAGATGGGGAGGATGATGCGATCATGGATAGTTTGCATGTTGATCAAGTGGTTAAGGATCCGTTGGAGATGCCAAGATGACCGATTACGAGAGGTCGAGCTAAGAAATTCAAAGATGCGCTTCAATCGTTGATAATGGACTTTGGAATGCTTGAAGATCATTTTGAGGGATGCTATAATCTTATTGAAGTCCAAGGAAGTAAAGAAAGTGGAGGAAATATCAAAGAAAAAGAGATCATCTATCCGCGGAAAAGGATATTTATTCTTCACTGTCACCTGATTCAACTGACGGTAGTCAATACATAACCGCATCGACCCATCCTTCTTCTTGACAAACAGTACTGGGGCTTCCCATGGCAAAACACTAGGTCGAATATAACCCTTATCAAGAAGATCTTTCAATTGCTTCTGCAGCTCTTTCATTTCTGACGGTGCCAATCGGTAAGGAGTTCTGGAAATTGGTGCAGTCCCTGGCACTAACTCAATGCCAAACTCAATCTCCCTTACTGGTGGCAAACCTGGAATCTCCTCCGAAAATATATCTGGAAAGTCACAAACCACGGGTATCTCTCGGATATCTGGTGTGAGGACTCGGGCACTAATCTCTCAAATCATAACGATTTATACAAGATGAAATACTAAACATTTAATCCAATACATGAATTAAGATCAAGTAATCAAAGGCCTAAATTTTTTTTTTTTTTTTAAAATAACAAGTCCTCGCTCGATCGGTAAAAGTTCACCGATCGAGCGAGCACAAATTCAGCAACTTTCTGCCCGAAGAAAACATGGCCTCGCTCGATCGGTTGAAGTTCACCGATCGAGCGAGAATGTTCTATGCAGAAAATTCAGAAACTACTGTTGATGTCTTACGCAAAATTTAAAGAGCTTGAAACATTCTAAGCATCTCAAATTCATAATAGAATGATCTAAAGGCAATCTACAAGGTATAACCAAGCTAACATGAATCTCATACATGCTACTAGTTCCATGTATAAATCACATAATAGCATGCTAATAATTCTTAACACCTATCCAAGGGAATAAAAACATGTACATGCCAACTCCCCAAAAATAACATCAAGACTAGAAGCATAATTATACAAGAAACTTCAAAGCCCCATCATAAGATGCTACAACAAGTAGAGTTCCAACTCTTCACATAAACAATCTCAAGTTTACATGTAGAACCTACAAAAAGTAACTCAACTAGATTTCAAGGTAGCAACATTATATACTTCTAGATTAAAAGCTAGTCTCAAGCTTTAATACAAATATCAAAACATGAAAAACTATTAAAGTCTCAACCAATGTTTTAACATCTAAACATTGGAATCCAAATCTAACATGTTTGACAAAACATAAACTTCTTCTAACACCCGAGTCTCCACTCTAATCTCTCAATCTCTCGATTTCTTGCCAAGTTCGACTCGCTTACTCTTCAACCTGATGCAATGCACACATACAAACAAGCAAAACAACAGTCGGATAACTCCGGTGAGAATAAATCTCAGTATGAAAGACATCTATATAAATCAAGTAGATATAACTTAAACAATTAATCTACTATTACAATCATCCTTTATTGATACCCTTACCTGTCGAATATCATTCAAGGAAAATTCATTCAATAATATACAGACTCAAAGATACGTCAAGGGTTCAAGGATTCCAGTCTCACAGAATCGATATTTTCAAAAATCATTTCGTTGGGATCCCGGAAATATAATAAGGCCACAAATCAAGCCTCCCACCTACACTCCCGCTCGAGGTGGTAACAATCGTGTATTCCCTGGACTGTGAACACTATACTGAGAATCGTGGTAAAAAGAAATCAAGTCAGATTTCAAGCCTCTCATATACAAGTTCACCACGTCCAATATTTTCTTTTCGATTCTGTTTTCAAGATTTCGAAAGAATTGTGGCTCAAGAGGTTTACTCTCAACTCTATAACCAATCTGCCACAACTCAATAATTCAAAGTAACCTATACTTATTAATTTCAAATAAGTATCAAGCATCAATCTCAATAAGAAAATCATGTTTGAATCAAACATCTCATATATCAATCAACTAAATCAATTAAGGCAAGTAATTCATATAGATCACATAAGATTAAGTAAAACAACTAATCATGCATGTAAGTGATTTAATAAACTCAAAAACCACCACGTTCTCGAGTTATTCTACCTGTCGAATTTAATGTCGAATCATACCTTTAATCTGAACTCAAACCTCTGAAACTCTTGCACTACTTGATCAAACATGAGCTGTCCAGAATTCTGCTCAATCAATCCAAGGTGTTAGTTGTCTTCAACTTGTAGCTCATGTCAATTCCATTCCGGACTCGTCGAATCGACTTCGATACCTTTCAAATTAAATCTGAATTGAAGTGTTTACAACTAAACATTAGATTCTCAAATTCATTTCAACTCATCAAGGTTTCATCAACTTCAAATCTTGTTCAATTAACCAAAATCCAATCGACGACGAATCAATTCAAAACCGATGATTCTAATACTTTTAATATCAATCAAACATTGATATCTACTTCATATCAATATCATTTCATCACTACACATTCAAATCCAACACTTGAATTTTTCAGAAATTCGACAAACAAAATCGACGGCGTAACGACTCGAATTCGGTAATTCCAAAAGCATAGACACCATCTTATCTATCAACTAGTCTTATTTCCATATTCAATTTCATCTATATCACACGAAACCAATAGCCTAAAAATTCCAGAATTTCAGAAACTAATCGATAATTGAAAAACATGTCCAAACGACGATCTTTTTGCGAACCGTCTTAAATATACTATCTTCGTATATACTAGAACACGTTTATACAATCAAATCGTAATTCTACCAACATCTTAAAATTAAAACATGGTATAATTTAGCCAAACTTACGTCAAAGTGTAGCACTCGAAGCCATGATCGCAAATATACGATCAATTTAAAATTCTACCAACAAGATCAATTTCTATCAAATTTTGGAATCAAGGAATCGGCCATGGAAATTCTGTTCTCCTCTCTTGGTTTTGGCTATTGTAATTTGCTTATCAATCTGATGGAATACATGCAATGTCATACACATCACATGTGTAATCCCACTTGCATATCAATTTTGCACTTTGGCCCCCAAGTTCTGGGCTATTTGAAAATCGGTCCTTGGAAACCTTCAATCATCTCTCTCTCGGTCTTGCTACTGCTGAAGGGAATATATACACATGAAAAGTGTAATATAAATCCCTTTTTGACAAGTCAAATCCCATTTTTGCAATTTAGCCCCTGAAACCTCGATATTTTCAATTCAGTCCCTGCTCAAGTTTCTTCTTCAAATTAAATCCTCTTTATATCCAAACTCATAATAAAAATATTCAATCTCATAAATATTCAACCCAAATATTTTATTCTTTTAATTTAAGAATCCCGGAATTTAGTTCCCAAATATCCGTAAATTCTCAAATTAAATATTTTCGGCTCAGAAATTAAATCTCTAATTTCCATAAATTCCTAATTGAATATTTTTCAAAGACGAAATTTAAATCTCTAATTCCGTAATTAATATTCATATGTTCAGGGCCTTACAATTCCTCCCCTCTAAGGAATGATTTCGTTCTCGAAATCGCATTCAATCGAATTACTGAATCACATATACTGTAAAGCTGACTCAAGTAATTCTTATTTCAATCCTAAGAACTTTAGATATCTTTTCTGATATCGTATCTTCTTCTTTTTTTCTGATTAAAATCTATATCGATTATTCATAATAAAATTTCCTTCTGTATCAGATATTTCTTCGGAAAGAATATTTCTCACTGAACATTCTGTTCAAGATTCAAACTCTGGGTCTGTCTAATCTGTTCTGTTCAAATTCATTACGAATAAATCTTCATATTCTCTGTCTTTTATCAAACCACATCTGATCTGATATTTAATACTTTTGCAATACTGTCTTATCACAAAGGAACTTCTGCTTTTCTTCTCATTTCTTAGTCAAAAACACTATCTCTATATCAATCGAATAACTGTTACAGGAATCGCAATAAGAAAATGGCAAACTCTATCAGTTAGTATCGAATCAAATACTATAGTTCTAAGCATTTCCTCAAATTTGGATAGTCACCTCAGACAATCCATCGATCAAAGGGTGGCATAAAGCGATCAAATACTCAGAACTTCTAAAAATCGATGCCACAATCTACTAACTAAATTTAAAGTCTCTGTCTCGACAATAAATTTCAACAATTCCTGTAATTTTATCATATCACTAACTTCTTAACATCTAGCAACTCATATCAATATTACTGCTAATCCAGCGAATTCTTGAATCTGACGAATCTATTTCAATACAAATCGCAAACTCATGACGACTTGAGTAATTTCGAACTAAAATCTGTCAAAAACATTATTCTTGTTTTGACTTTAGAGTTGCTAAACTGATTCATAGATCATTTGGTTTCTTCTTTTCTGATTGTATTACTGGAAACGTACGTATCGGAAACTCATTTCTGTCATATCATTCTCTATTTTCCTTTACCAATACTGATTTCCAATTAATTCATACAACATTTCCAAACTACTGAATAGATATAAAATCTGATGTATTGTGCCTTTTCCAGAATGTGATATTTCATGTCTAGATTATCTGGCTCAATCAAACAAATATTCATCTCAAAATCCATTATTTCTGATCTACCATCTTGTTTTATATCTCCATCTAGCATTCTCAAACAATTCTAATCGCTTGATTTAATCTCAATATTGCTTTAATCTTTCCAAACTAATCTAACATAGTGTGGATTGCAACAATACTGACTGGTTGATGATCTGTATAGAACTCAAGAACAAAAGGAACAGATCTTTAATCAGTCGATCAAGCATTCTTCCAATTTCTTCTTTCTATTTCTCAAGTTTTGGAAAATCATACAATCAATTCAAAACTCTTACTGATACTCTGAATCCAAATTTCGATCAGTTACGAGCCCAAAATCATCAAAATATACTGAATGTATATACCAAATGATCAACGACTCTTGAAATTCATAATCAAAGAAACTCACTTAAGTAGAGGTCATCCAAAGATCAAATATTCTGAACGACAAAATCTGCATAGTGAAAAATTTCTCACTTGCATCTCGACTTTAAGCGAGTGAAGTAAAATAAGACTCTAACAAGGAATAAGAGTCAATCAAAATCAATCGAGGTCAAATACAAAACCTCATAATTGATATCAAGAAATTCAAGAGTCATAATTCTATGATATAGTAGATCCAGTAAAATCAAAGAGAAGGCTCAACTGTAACTGATTTTCGTAATCATCTTATCAAATCTCTAAACTCGTCCCAAATAATCATGATTGATCCATAAACTTATTCAATACCCAAAATAAAGTGGAACCTGAATTTGGGAACTCGTACTATATTTCAAGTAACACAATCAAATTCAATTCAATCTGATTTCCTTCAAACTATAATTCAGCTTTCTGATACAAGTACTGATATCTTCTTTCATAGTCGTTTACCAAGGTTAGCACATAGCAACTACTTCAGATAAAGGTTCAACATATAGTGTATGAAACATAATAAATTACTCAGTTATCTCTGTATGCAATGCACCCAGATTCATCAGTATGCAGGCAAATTACATAAAGTTCAAATATACCTGTAATATTATCATCTGGTGCATCTTGAACCGAAGTATCAGTAGATGCTTGTTGCCTAAGAGGTGGTTCTTCATTCAAGTTTCTCCTCGTTCCCCATGGATTAGGACATACTCTCGAAAAATGTCCCACTTGATAGCAACGATGACATTTTCCTAAAGTTCCCCGGCAATCATCGCTAGCATGTTTTCCTCCACAGTGAGTACAGTATTCACCAGTATATTCTGCTTTCTAACCCAGATCAAGTTGCTTCGGTCTGCTAGAGCTAGAAGAGCTACTCCCAGACTTCTTGAACTGTTGCCTCAAATGCTTTAAACCGCTCTTCACTTCCACTAACACTACCTCCTGCCTCATATCTGTTATGTGATGATAAATGTGACTGAAATTGCGGTTGTTCGGAATGCTGAGGCACTGTTGAACTTTCCTTCTGTCTCATAAAACCAGCTTCAGCTCTTTTAGCCTTATCAATAGCATCAGCCAATCTATTCGGTCTCCCCGCATCTATCCAAGCATAAATTTCCAGATTCAGTCCATTGATAAACAAATTTGTTTGGACTTCTTCATCCTGAATCACGTGAAGAACAAATTGGAGCAAACTGGAGAATTTAGCAACATACCCGTCGATAGTCATATTTCCTTGCTGCAAGTTAAGAAATTCTCCTGCTCTATCTTCTCTATAAGATTGCGGAAGAAATCGTTGACAAAATTCAGTCTTAAACATCTGCCAAGTAATTACTGAACCTCGGTTCTCCAAACACCGTTTTGTCGCAACCCACCAGTTTCTTGCTACATCTTGCAGTTGGTATATGATCAGCCTGATTCTACGTTCATCAGAGTAGTCTAAAGACTCGAAAAAATGATCAAGCTCTTCTAACCAACCTTCACAAACATTAGTATCTTCGGTACCTTTCAGAATTGGCGGATTATAAGTCTGAAATCGTTCAAATAGCACCTCCATCGGTGTGAGTGTAGCATCCATCGATTCTGATAGGTTACTACAATACTGATCTGTTCAATCGGAGGTAATTCCTTCACTTGCGGAGTACTGTTCGTTTCAATCTGGGGTTCTTACATCACCCAAATAACCTGACTTACTTGAAAAGAAAATTCATAAGCAGCACAGAGATTATACTATTCAAATCATTAAAAAAAATACATATAATCTCATGCTTTGTCATAATACACATGCTTACAATTCTTCATGCTATTCAAAGAAACATGCTTACAAGGAATTCAAAATTCATGTGAATTCGCATAATCAGGTAAGCACATAAGCATATAAGCATATAATTCCTTCAATCAGTAAATCATGTTCGCATACATTATTTCAAAGTAAGTAAAGCATAAATCAAGCAATACGAAAAATGCATGCGACTCGATCTACCCCGCTCAACTTCTATCTTATTCCAAGAACTTACGCTCTGATACCACCTGTTGTGAGGACTCGGGCACTAATCTCTCAAATCATAACGATTTATACAAGATGAAATACTAAACATTTAATCCAATACATGAATCATCAAAGGCCTAAATTTTTTTTTTTTTTAAAAATAACAAGGCCTCGCTCGATCGGTAAAAGTTCACCGATCGAGCGAGCACAAATTCAGCAACTTTCTGCCCGAAGAAAACATGGCCTCGCTCGATCGGTTGAAGTTCACCGATCGAGCGAGAATGTTCTATGCAGAAAATTCAGAAACTGCTGTTGCTGTCTTATGCAAAATTTAAAGAGCTTGAAACATTCTAAGCATCTCAAATTCATAATAGAATGATCTAAAGGCAAGCTACAAGGTATAACCAAGCTAACATGAATCTCATACATGCTACTAGTTCCATGTATAAATCACATAATAGCATGCTAATAATTCTTAACACCTATCCAAGGGAATAAAAACATGTACATGCCAACTCCCCAAAAATAACATCAAGACTAGAAGCATAATTATACAAGAAACTTCAAAGCCCCATCATAAGATGCTACAACAAGTAGAGTTCCAACTCATCACATAAACAATCTCAAGTTTACATGTAGAACCTACAAAAAGTAACTCAACTAGATTTCAAGGTAGCAACATTATATACTTCTAGATTAAAAGCTAGTCTCAAGCTTTAATACAAATATCAAAACATGAAAAACTATTAAAGTCTCAACCAATGTTTTAACATCTAAACATTGGAATCCAAATCTAACATGTTTTACCAAAACATAAACTTCTTCTAACACCCGAGTCTCCACTCTAATCTCTCAATCTCTCGATTCCTTGCCAAGTCCGACTCGCTTACTCTTCAACCTGATGCAATGCACACATACAAGCAAAACAACAGCCGGATAACTCCGGTGAGAATAAATCTCAGTATGAAAGACATCTATATAAATCAAGTAGATATAACTTAAACAATTAATCTACTATTACAATCATCCTTTATTGATACCCTTACCTGTCGAATATCATTCAAGGAAAATTCATTCAATAATATACAGACTCAAAGATATGTCAAGGGTTCAAGGATTCCAGTCTCACAGAATCGATATTTTCAAGAAGGGGAGGATGATGCAATCATAGATGGCTCGTGTATTGATCGTGTTGTTAAGGAAGTCAAGGATCCGTTGGAAATGCCGCAAGTACCAATTACGAGAGGGCGTAGCAAAAAGTTCAAAGTATCACTTCAAGGTTTGATGATAAATTATCAGGAAGAAGTTGGGATATTTGGAGATCACTTTGGAGGATGCATTAATGTTATTGAAGTGGAAAAAGATCAAGAAATTGAAGATTTTCATGTCAAGATAGCGCCCCAGCGCTTGGGAAATTGGCGCTCCAGCGCCCGTGATTGCCATAGCTCTAGCGCTCCAGCGCTCCTCGACAAGCGCTCCAGCGCCATTCTCTCGACTTCAGGCAGCGCTCCAGTGCTCCTCAACCAACGCTCCAGCGCCATTCTCTCGACTTCAGGCAGCACTCCAGCGCTGACATCCTAGCGCTCCAGCGCTTACACATAGTACGGCGTGTAGTGTGTGTTTTCGGATTTTTGAGTATTTATGATATTCTTTTCTATTTTTGAGAGTTTTATTTCTACTAGGAAACTTTTAGGAGATATCTTTGATATCTTTAGATATATTTTGAATTATATCGCGATATCTTTTATTATTTGTAGTTGTATAATAAATACAACAAAACATTCATTATTTTAATAATAACTAAGAATTCAGATTTTTGATATTGATCAATTAAAATTCTCTCTAGAATTTTATCAAGCTTTTGCTTACCCAAAAATCAAACTTATCAAAGTTTTTCAACTTTTTGGCGTTTGTTGATTGATTATCCTCGTGGGTTGTCAGAAACAGGTTTTCTGAAGGTCCCGTTGTGATCAATTGTTTTTCTTCGTGGTTACTGTTGCTAGTTTCGTTGTAAGCTAGAGGTGGTTAACCCAAAACTTTTTACTTGTTTCAAGATTGGGCAAATTTTTTGATTTCTTTTGTTATTGGATTGAGGGTACGATTTTAATCGTGTTTGTCTTCCATACATTAAGAATTCATATCACATAGCTTTCTGAATCGACGTGCAGGCACGCGTGGGAAGTGGCGGGGGCGCGCACATTACTCTGTCCAGAAAAACTTGAAAACACCAGATCAGGCGCGGGCGCGCATAAGGGTCTGTCCGCCAAACTGTAAAATTGCATCCACGCGCGGGCGCTCGTGAAATGGCGCGGGCGCGCATGCGTGACTGTCCAAGACACTTGTTTTGGTGTTTTCTTTGATATTTCCTCCACTTTCTTTACTTCCTTGGACTTCAATAAGATTATAGCATCCCTCAAAATGATCTTCAAGCATTCCAAAGTCCATTATCAACGATTGAAGCGCATCTTTGAATTTCTTAGCTCGACCTCTCGTAATCGGTCCTCTTGGTATCTCCAACGGATCCTTAACCACTTGATCAACATGCAAACTATCCATGATCGCATCATCCTCCCCTTCTTGAAAAGGATTTGTCCTCAAATCTTGATCATCTCCTACATCAAACAAAGACAAATCAGAAACATTTAAAGTAGCACTGACGTTATACTCACCTGATAAATCTAATTTGTAGGCATTGTCATTGATCCGCTCCAAGACTTGGAAAGGTTCATCGCCTCTAGGCAACAATTTAGAACGCCGCTTCTCCGGAAAATGCTCCTTCCTTAAGTGCAACCAAACCCAATCACCCGGTTCAAATATAACCTTATTTTTACCTTTATTTGCTTGCTTTGTGTATTGCAAGTTTTTTTTCTCAATGTTCGCTTTCACCTTCTCATGCAAATTTCTCACAAACTCAGCCTTTTTCTTTCTATCCATACTATCCCTTTCACTCATAGGCAAAGACATCAAATCCAACGGGGTTAAAGGATTAAAACCATACACAATTTCAAATGGTGAAAAATTTGTAGTAGAATGCACACTACGATTATATGCAAACTCAACAAATGGCAAACATTCCTCCCAATTTTTCAAATTCTTTTTAATTATAGCACGTAACAAAGTTCCTAACGTCCTATTAACAACCTCAGTTTGACCATCCGTTTGAGGATGACATGTAGTTAAAAACAGTAATTTAGTACCAAGCTTGCACCATAATGTTTACCAAAAGTAGCTCAATCTCTATCAGAAACAATACTCCTAGGCATGCCATGCAATCTAACAATTTCATTAAAGAACAAGTCCGCAACAAGAGATGCATCATCAGATTTATGACACGCAATGAAATGAGTCATCTTAGAAAATCTATCAACCACCACAAACACAGAATCCCTCCCCTTCTTAGACCTTGGTAGTCCTAAAACAAAATCCATAGAAATATCTACCCACGGTTCACTAGGAACAGGAAGTGGAGTATACAAAACCAAGAAACACAAGTTCTTTTGTACAAAACACACACTTTTTCAAATTAGCATACAAATTTTCAGCCTTTAGTGTGATTAGCACAATTCTCAAGTGTTCAATATGCTCATTCAAATTTTTGCTATACACCAAGATATCATCAAAGTATACCACAACAAATTTTCCAATATAAACACGCAAGACATGATTCATCAATTTCATAAAAGTACTAGGTGCATTAGTTAACCCAAATGACATATCCAACCACTCGTACAATCCATATTTCGTTTTGAAAGCAATTTTCCACTCATCGCCTTCTCTCATCCTAATTTGATGATAACCATTTTTCAAATCAATTTTACTAAAGATGCTAGAACCATGCAATTCATCCAACATATGAAACGACCCTAACTCTCTAAATATAAATAAATATGCGGAATGTTTTTTTTTTAATACTTACTAAGTAAAAATATGTACATAAATGCCCATACATATATGCACAGAATAAATAGATTTAAAAATAAATAACTTAAATAAAAATGCAACCTTTAATAAATTAAATATCTGAGTCAAACATTTAATAAAATACTGACATAAGCAAAATAAATAAAATTTGCATGCACTGAAAATATTTAAATAAAATGAATAATAATATCCACCACTGAAAATAAATAAAATGTATGACATGATAAAAATATTCAAAACATGACATAGACTCAGACAACGGTCACGGGGTTACTGCTTGTCCGCTCATAGGTCCTCGCCGCCGGTGGGTACTACATCCTCCTCTACGTACTCACCTGCACCATATCAGTGTAGTGAGCCTAGAGGCCCAACATGCTAACGTAACAAGGGTTTAAAATAATTTAAATCACTTTAATACTAATACATAACATATACATGAATGAGCATGCTTAAAAATATCATGAACATAACATAAACTTAAATTAAACTTGAATATCATAATAATACATAAACATTGTTGAGCAAAGTATTTTCTAACATCGAAAGGTCGTATCCATAGTGTAACCATACATACATTAAATACTGATCAGCGTGGTAAACCAACGTATGTGGCGGTGACGAATCACCTCTTAAATTGGCAGTAATCTGCCCTTCAATAGTTCACATATGGGGACGAATCCCCCTTAAATTGTCACACTATTTCAACTTCCAACATAAAAAAAAATTATTTTCTTTTGCTCAACCTTAAACATTAAATCATGCATAAAAATTATTTCATGAATGCATGTACTTAAATAAAATGTGTGTCCTTCATATATATTTAATTTAATTTCATACTAACATATAAATATTAAAAATAACTTCCATGCATAAAAATAATTAAATATATATTCAGGACACATGCAATTTCTCATGGGTTGTACTGAACTGCTGACCCTAACACTCAAGCCCAATTTCTTAAATTCTGGCCCATTAACACTGAGACTGGCCCATTAACATACCTAAGCCCATTAACACCTTTCTAAGCCCAATAAATCAATTAAAGCCCATTAGCACATACTTGGCCCAATAACAACTTAATCTGGCCCAATGGGCCTAAAAGCCCAAAGACTGGCCCAATAACTTTCATGGGCTCCCAAGCCCATAAAAATTATTAGGCTAACTTAAAATAATTATTCAAGCCCATTAATAAACTTAAATGTAGCCCATTATTTAATTAATCTAATTAGCCCAATTAAAACACTTTAACTTAATAATTAACTTAAAAATAAAATACCCGAGCCCGACTAACTTAACCCGAACCCGGACCCGGACCCAACTAACATAACCCATGACTTTCCAGACCCAACCCGGACACAACAACCCGACCCGGACCACCCCAAAACCCTACAACCCGTCGCCCCTCCCTTGTTTCTTCTCGGCCACGAGCAGCAGCCCTTCTAGGGCTGCTGCCGCCCTGCTCCAGCCGCCCCTGGCCGGAGCTCTGCTGCTCAGACGTAGCCCACGTCTGGGCGGTCCTAACCTGGTCCCTGAACCCGAGCCATGCAGCCCATTTCCTAGCCAACCTGAGCCTTTTCGTAAACCCTAAACTGTGCGCACAAGGACCAATCCTTGCACCAGCCCTTACCTGGGCTCGTTTGGCTTGAACCACTCGAGCCACTCAAGTCCAGACCACCCTCACACAGTCTAGGGACCCTTGGACAGCAGCTAGATGCACCCATGGCTAAAAAAACGTGAACATGCTTCCACAAAACATGAATAAAGCACATAATCAAAGACAACTCGATTTTTCTGAAAAAATTTCTTGAATAAATCTTATGATCACACACACACACGCATAAACACTGATATGGCGAAAAAAATTCGAAAGGAAACATGCCTTGCACCGTAGAATGAAAAGAAGAAGACGTATATGACGATTCCGGGACGACAAACGACCAAAAATCCTCAAGAATTAAGCTTGATCGGCTATGGGGCTGATTTTTCTGATAAAGAGGCGTGAAGGAGGGTTGATGAAGATGTTGGAGGCGGATGAAGGTTTTAATGTAGGGTAGAAAATTTGTTTTTGATTTAATTAGAATATAGGGTAATTAAAATATTAATAAGGGTTTTAAATATACAATATATATAACTTAAAAACTCTAAATAATAAGTAAAATCTGATAACTAACTTAAAAATCCCGAAATAATTATTTTAGGGAATTTTGAAGGTAATTAAAAGTCAATATTTTGGCTAAATTTGGATAAAAATGGACTCCTAAAATTATATAAAATTAAATACTGAAAATTTTGAGGAGATAAAACTCAAAATAATATTTTTGGGCTCTTAAAAGGCTCATGAAATAAATTGGATAGAAAGTTGTCATCTCGTCCGTCCACGGTCCCGTCTACGCGATAAAATAATTTAAATACCAAAAATCATAAAAATCTCAAATTATGGGTTAAATGCTTGAAAATAACTTAAAACATGCACAAATAATTTCACATAAATATTTAACCCATAATCTAAAATTCTAAATAAATAAAATCCCTAATTATGCATGCGAATTTACGTATTAAAAATACTGGGTGTTACAATTCTCCCCCCCCCCCCCCTTAATTTGAATTTCGTCCTCGAAATTAAAGTACTTACCCGAACAACTCCGGGTAGCGAGTCCTCATGTCTGCCTCGGTCTCCCAAGTAGCTTCCTCCTCCGAATGATTCAGCCACTAGATTCTGACCATCGGTATGACCCGCGTCCTCAATCTGCGCTCCTCCCTAGCCAAGATCCGTATAGGCCTCTCCTCAAATTCTAACTCCGGTGTCAACTGAAGAGGCTCAAAATCCAACACATGTGACGGGTTCGAGATGTATCTCCGAAGCATGGATACATGGAATACATTGTGCACTGCCGCTAGCCCTGGTGGTAGAGTTAAACGGTAGGCCAACGTGCCAACTCTCTCCAAGATCTCTAATGGCCCTATATATCTAGGGTTAAGCTTGCCTCTCCGGCCAAATCGCACTACTCCCTTCATAGGTGACACTCTCAGAAACACGTGATCACCTACTGCGAACTCCAAATCTCGTCGTCGAGTATCTGCATAACTCTTCTGACGACTCTGAGCAGTCCTCATTCGATCCCGAATCTGAGTCACAATGTCAGCTATCTGCTGCACGATCTTAGGACCAAGTAAAATCCTCTCACCAACCTCATCCCAATGCACAGGAGATCTGCACCTCCTCCCGTACAATGCTGCATAAGGAGCCATACCTATAGACGACTGAAAACTGTTGTTATAGGTAAACTCCACTAATGGCAGTCTAGTCTCCCACGAGCCCTGAAAGTCGATGACACAAGCTCTCAGTAGATCCTCGAGAACCTGGATCACTCTCTCAGACTGACCATCTGTCTGGGGATGGAACGCTGTACTGAACAAAAGTCTAGTCCCCAATGCAGTGTGCAAACTCTTCCAAAACGCAGACGTAAATCTCGGATCTATGTCTAATACTATCGACACTGGTATGCCATGCAGTCTAACAATCTCCTTTATGTAAAGCTCTGCATACTGTGTCAACGAGTAAGTAGTCATCACTGGTAAGAAATGAGCTGACTTGATGAGTCTATCCACGATTACCCAAATAGCTGTGCAACCTCTGGAACTCCTTGGTAAACCAACTACAAAGTCCATCGTAATGTTCTCCCATTTCCATTCCGGAATAGGAAGAGGTCTAAGAAGTCCTGCTGGACGCTGATGCTCAGCCTTGACCTGCTGACAAGTCAAGCACTCTAACACAACTCTCCTGATGTCTCTCTTCATCCCGGGCCACCAATACAATAGCTGCAAATCTCGATACATCTTCGTACTTCCGGGGTGAATAGAGTACGGAGATGTGTGAGCCTCTGCTAGAATCTCAGCTCTCAACTGATTGACATTCGGTACCCACATCCTACCATGGTACTGAACAATGTCATCCACAACTGTATACAGAAGACCACCCTTGGCCTCATCTCTCTGTCTCCAACGCTGCAACTCCCTATCTGTAGGCTGTCCATCCCTGATCCGATCTCGCAGAACTGGCTGCACCGTCAACACTGACAAGCTCGGTGCATGACCACTCAAGTATAACTCCAAATCAAACTTCTGAATCTCACTCTGCAGTGGTAACTGCACTGACAAATACGATACCACTGACGACTTCCGACTCAAAGCATCGGCAACTACATTAGCTTTACCTGGATGGTAGCTAATGTCACAGTCGTAATCCTTCACCAACTCCAACCATCTCCGTTGCCTCATGTTCAACTCCTTCTGAGTGAAGAAGTACTTGAGGCTCTTGTGATCAGTGAAAATCTTGCACTTCTCTCCATAAGTGCCTCCATATTTTCAAAGCGAAGACCACTGCTGCTAACTCCAAGTCATGTGTTGGGTAGTTCTGCTCATGAATCTTCAACTGCCTTGATGCATAAGCAATAACCTTACCACACTGCATAAGTACTGCGCCTAAACCTAGCTTAGACGCGTCGGTGTACACCACTAACTCCTCGTGTGGTACTGCCATCGCCAAAACCGGTGCGGTAGTGAGTGCTTCCTTCAGCTGATCGAAGCTCCTCTGACAGTCTGAACTCCAAATAAACTTCACATTCTTCTTAGTTAAGGAAGTCAAGGGTACTGCAATAGAGGAAAAACCCTTGATGAACTTCCTATAGTATCCTGCCAAACCCAAGAAACTGTGAATCTCCGAAGCATTCTTCGGAATACTCCAATTCTGCACTGCCTCAACCTTCGACTGATCCACTACAATCCCATCTCTCGAAATAATGTGGCCAAGAAATGCCACCTGCTCGAGCCAAAACTCGCACTTGCTGAACTTGGTATACAAACGATGCTCCCTCAAAGTCTGCAAGGCTGTCTGTAGATGCTGCCTATGCTCCTCAACGCTCCTAGAGTAGATCAAGATATCATCAATAAAGACTATGATGAACTGATCAAGATACGGCTGAAAAACCCGGTTCATGAGATCCATGAAAACCGCTGGAGCATTGGTCATCCCAAATGGCATCACTAAGAACTCGTAATGCCCATAACGTGTCCGGAAAGCAGTCTTGGACACATCTGCATCTCTAACTCGCAGCTGATGATAACCTGATCGCAGGTCGATCTTGGATAACACCGAAGCTCCCTGTAACTGATCAAATAGGCCCTCTATTCTCGGTAATGGGTACTTATTCTTCACTGTGACCCTATTGAGCTCTCGATAATAGATGCACAATCTCATACTGCCATCCTTCTTCTTCACAAATAACACTGGAGCTCCCCATGGAGAAAAGCTAGGACAAACAAAGCCTTTCTCTAATAACTCCTGTATCTGCTCCTTCAACTCTTTCATCTCGGTAGGAGCAAGTATGTATGGTGCCTTAGAGATAGGCACAGTGTCTGGCACTAAGTCGATGCGGAACTCCACATCTCTCACTGGTGGAATTCCTGCAATATCCTCCGGAAAGACGTCCAAAAAGTCACGAACCACCTCTATCTCTGATAATGATCTGCTAGATGGTCATGAGGCCGTGACAATACTTGCTAGAAAACCTTGGCAACCCCATTTCAACAGCTTCCTCGCCTGAATAAGAGATATCACCTGAGGAATATCACTGCTCTGAGATGCATGGAAGGTAAACGGGTCGCCTTCTGATGGTTTCACTGACACTGATCTCCGATGAAAGTCAATCGAAGCTCCATTGACTGTCAACCAGTCCATACCCAATATCAAATCAAATCCACTCAACGGCAAAACCACCACATCTGCGCGAATGGAGTGCCCCTGAAGCTCCAACTCCAGTTCTCGAATGACACTAGAGGTAGAAATAATCTGTCCTGACGGCATAGTGACATCATAACCACTTTCAACAATCTCAGGTGTGATGCCTATCCGTCTGATAAACTCCAGGGAGATAAACGAATGCGTAGCCCCTGAATCTAGCAACGCAAACGTGGAGTTGCCTCCAACTAGAATTCTCCCGGTGATCAAGGAGGTGTCTGGGTCTGCCTCCTCTGCCTGCATAACGAACACTCTACCAGTGGTGTTCTTCTTCCTCGGGCAATTAGCTATCTGGTGCCCTGGCTCTCTACAGTGGAAACAAACTCCTGCTCCCAGAAGACAAGGTCCCGAATGCATCTTCTGACACTTCGGGCAAGTAGAAAAACCTCCAGTATTAGGGGCCCCGCCCCTCGGCTGCTGTGGCCTCTGCTGCTGGTTCGGGCCCTTAGACGGCCCAGTATACTGCTTATTCGCAGGAGGCTGCGAAGATGGTCGCTGAAATCCAGACTGAATCTGTCTCTTCCCCTGCTGCTCTTGCTGTATCTCTCTCCTACCCTCCTCTGACCTCAGTGCTCTACTAACTGTTGCCTCATATGTAGCGACGTCCATCATACGTACGTCATGCTTGATATCCGCCTTCAGTCCCTCCACAAACTGCCTCATCTTCTCCGGTGGGCTGTCTGAAATTAGAGGCACAAAATGACAGCCCCTCTCGAACTGTCTCACATACTCAACCACTGACCTATCCCCCTGTCGGAGACTCATAAACTCCCGGATCATGCGACTGCACACATCCTCCATGAAATACTTGGCGTAGAAGATACGCCTAAACTTCGCCCAAGTCAATGTAGAAAGATGTACTCCCCTGGCAGCACCCTCCCATCAAAGAGCTGCATCTCCCTTCATCATATAAGTCGCACAGTTCACCCTGTCGGCGTCAGTAATCCCCATGTATGCAAAGATGGACTCCAAAGAGCGAATCCACCCCTCAGCCACCAATGGATCGGTGGTACCAGTGAACTCCTTCGGTCCCTTCTTCTGGAACCGCTCAGCAACGTCCTCCTCGTGGGACAGTCTAGGACGTGCAGCCTCCTGCTCCAACAGAGCAGTAATCCCTGCCATCATATTAGCATTGGCCTGCTCCAATGCTGCAAGAGGGTTCTGTGGAGGTAGAGGTGGAGGTGGAGATTCCCCACGTCTGTTCATAGGTCTCGGAGGCATTCTGCACCACCACATATTTCTTTACGTAAATCGCCATGCATAACTAAGTGTTTTAACATTAATGCTAACTTAAATTCTTAAAAGTAAATCATGCTATAAACACTTAAAACTTACAGACCGGTAGCGTGGATTTCTGAGCTCGCATAGCAGTAAGGACCCCTCCAAGGACCGTGCTCTGATACCAACTGAAACGACCCTAACTCTCTAAATATAAATAAATATGCGGAATTTTTTTTTTTATACTTACTAAGTAAAAATATGTACATACATGCCCATACATATATGCACAGAATAAATAGATTTAAAAATAAATAACTTAAATAAAAATGCAACCTTTAATAAATTAAATATCTGAGTCAAACATTTAATAAAATACTGACATAAGCAAAATAAATAAAATTTGCATGCACTGAAAATATTTAAATAAAATGAGTAATAATATCCACCACTGAAAAAAAATAAAATGTATGACATGATAAAAATATTCAAAACATGACGTAGACTCAGACAACGGTCACTGGGTTACTATTTTTCCGCTCATAGGTCCTCGCCGCCGGTGGGTACTACATCCTCCTCTACGTACTCACCTGCACCATATCAGTGTAGTAAGCCTAGAGGCCCAACATGCTAACGTAACAAGGGTTTAAAATAATTTAAATCACTTTAATACTAATACATAACATATACATGAATGAGCATGCTTAAAAATATCATGAACATAACATAAACTTAAATTAAACTTGAATATCATAATAATACATAAACATTGTTGAGCAAAGCATTTTCTAACATCGAAAGGTCGTATCCATAGTGTAACCATACATACATTAAATACTGATCAGCGTGGTAAATCAACGTACGTGGCGGTGACGAATCACCTCTTAAATTGGCAGTAAACTGCCCTTCAATAGTTCACATATGGGGACGAATCCCCCTTAAATTGTCACACTACTTCAACTTCCAATATAAAAAAAATTATTTTCTTTTGCTCAACCTTAAACATTAAATCATGCATAAAAATTATTTTATGAATGCATGTACTTAAATAAAATGTGTGTCCTTCATATATATTTAATTTAATTTCATACTAACATATAAATATTAAAATTAACTTCCATGCTAAATAATTAAATATATATTCAGGACACATGTAATTTCTCATGGGTTGTACTGAACTGCTGGCCCTAACACTCAAGCCCAATTTCTTAAATTCTGGCCCATTAACACTCAGACTGGCCCATTAATATACCTAAGCCCATTAACACCTTTCTAAGCCCAATAAATCAATTAAAGCCCATTAGCACATACTTGGCCCAATAACAACTTAATCTGGCCCAATGGGCCTAAAAGCCCAAAGACTGGCCCAATAACTTTCATGGGCTCCCAAGCCCATAAAAATTATTAGGCTAACTTAAAATAATTATTCAATCCCATTAATAAACTTAAATGTAGCCCATTAATTTAATTAATCTAATTAGCCCAATTAAAACACTTTAACTTAATAATTAACTTAAAAATAAAATACCCGAGCCCGACTAACTTAACCCGGACCTGGACCCAACTAACATAACCCATGAATTTCCAGACCCGACCCGAACACAACAACCCGACCCGGACCACCCCAAAACCCTACAACCCGTCGCCCCTCCCTTGTTTCTTCTCGGCCGCGAGCAGCAGCCCTTCTAGGGCTGTTCCGCCCTGCTCCGACCGCCCCTGGCCGGAGCTCCGCCGCCCAGAAGTAGCCCACGTCTGGGCGGTCCTAACTTGGTCCCTGAACCCGAGCCATGCAGCCCAGTCCCTAGCCAACCCGAGCCCTTTCCGTGAACCCTAAACTATGCGCACAAGGACCAATCCTTGCACCAGCCCTTACCTGGGCTCGTTTGGCTCGAACCACTCGAGCCAATCGAGTCCAGACCACCCTCACACAGCCTAGGGACCCTTGGCCAGCAGCTAGACGCACCCATGGCTAAAAAAACGTGAGCATGCTTCCACAAAACATGAATAAAGCACATAATCAAAGCCAACTCGATTTTTCTGAAAAAATTTCTTGAATAAATCTGATGATCACACACACACACGCATAAACACTGATATGGCAAAAAAAATTCGAAAGGAAACATGCCTTGCACCGTAGAATGGAAAGAAGAAGACGTATATGACGATTCCGAGACGACGAACGACAAAAAATCCTCAAGAATTAAGCTTGATCGGCTATGGGGCTGATTTTTTTGATAAAGAGGCGTGAAGGAGGGTTGATGAAGATGTTGGAGGCGGCAGAAGGTTTTAATGTAGGGTAGAAAATTTGTTTTTGATTTAATTAGAATATAGGGTAATTAAAATATTAATAAGGGTTTTAAATATACAATATATATAACTTAAAAACTCTAAATAATAAGTAAAATCTGATAACTAACTTAAAAATCCCGAAATAATTATTTTAGGGAATTTTAAAGGTAATTAAAAGTCAATATTTTGGCTAAATTTGGATAAAAATGGACTCCTAAAATTATATAAAATTAAATACTGAAAATTTTGAGGAGATAAAACTCAAAATAATATTTTTGGGCTCTTAAAAGGCTCATGAAATAAATTGGATAGAAAGTTGTCATCTCATCCGTCCACGATCCCGTCTACGCGATAAAATAATTTAAATACCAAAAATCATAAAAATCTCAAATTATGGGTTAAATTCTTGAAAATAACTTAAAACATGCACAAATAATTTCACATAAATATTTAACTCATAATCTAAAATTCTAAATAAATAAAATCCCTAATTATGCATGCGAATTTACGTACTAAAAATACTGGGTGTTACAACATATCATCTAGCCTAGGAATAGGATGCCTATACTTGATGGTAATATTGTTAATGGCTCTACAATCAACACACATTCTCCATGAACCGTCTTTCTTAGGCACTAACAAAACAGGTACAGCACAAGGAGACATCGACTCACGCACAAACCCCTTATCGAGAAGTTCACTTACCTGCCTTTGTAGCTCTTTTGTTTCCTCCGGATTACTCCTATAAGCTGGACGATTCGGTAACGTACTTTCGGGCACAAAATCAATTTGATGCTCAATTCCCCTCAAAGGTGGTAGTCCTTGAGGTAAATCCTCCGAAAATAATTTTTCAAATTCCTGCAAGAGAGAAACAACATTGCTCGGAAGAGTTCCGGCTATATCACTTGTGTTAAGGAGAATCTCCTTATAGAAAATCAACACAAGTGGAGTATGCACATGTAAAATCTCTTGCAACTCACTCTTTTGGGCCATGTATATTTTTTTATCGGCCTCTTTCATCTCAATTTTTTTCTCATCTTTTTTTCTTTCATTCTTTTTTTTTAAGGCCACCTCACTTTTTTGTTCACTCTTTTTTTCGGCCTCTTCTCTCTTTTTCTTTTTCAAATGATCCTCCAACACTTGCTTTGGAGTCATAGGCAACAATACAACAGACTCTTTTTTCATAGTAAAAGAATAACGATTTTTAAAACCGTCATGTATCACCTTCCTATCAAATTGTCACGGTCTTCCTAACAAAATATGACAAGTTTGCATAGGAACAACATCACACAACACTTCATCCTCATATTTACCAATTGAGAAAGGCACTAAAACTTGCCTAGTCACTCTCACCTCCGAACTATCATTAAACCACTACAATTTATATGGTTGAGGTTGCTTTAAAGTAGGTAAACTCAACTTTTCAACAAGCTCACTACTCGCCACATTAGTACAACTACCCCCATCAATGATGACACTACACACTTTGTTTTTTACGAAGCATCTAGTATGAAACAAATTTTCCCTTTGATTTTTTTCCTCCTCTTTTTGTTGCACATTCAACACTCTCCTAGTCACCAACAACTCTCCAACCACCGCATCATATCCCTCATCATCGGGATCCTCTAACGCAGGCATACTATCATAATTCTCCTCCTCACTCTCCGACTCAAACTCACCACAAGCATTCATAATCATAATTTTTTTATTCGGACACTGACTAGCAATATGACCAAGACCTTGACATCGAAAGCATTTAATGTCCCTGTAATGATTATTAGGAGTTTCAGATTTACCTTGCACTCCTTGCTTTGGTGTTTCTTGCTTGGTGTCGATTTTTGGTTTGGACACCGGCTGGACATCTTCTCATTTACCAACGTTTGGACGCTAAGGAGTAGAAGAACCCACAACAATAGAGTTTCGACCCATGCCTCTCCTTTTGAGTTGTTGTTCCACTTTCATGGCCAATTGTACCATCTTCTCAAGATCCATGCAATGTCTGAGCTCCATTTGGTCTTGAATTTCCCTATTCAAACCACATAAGAAAGGAGCCATAGTTGCTTCACGATCCTCTTCAATATTAGCTCGAATCATGGTGACCTCCAACTCCTTGAAGTAATCCTCAACACTCTTCGAACCTTGCTTCAAATTTTGTAAACTCCTAAACATATCACGATAGTAGTAATTAGGCACAAATCTCTTTCGCAATATTTGCTTCATCTCCTCCCATGTCTCAATGGGACGCTCTCGATTCCTCCTCCTAGAAGTAACAAATTGATCCCACCAAATGAGAGCATAATCCACAAACTCAACCACCGCCAGTTTTATTTTTTTCGCATCATTGTAGTTGTGGCAATCAAATACCGACTCAACTCTCATCTCCCACTCCAAATAAGCCTCCAGATCAAATTTCCCATGGAACGAAGGAATCTTCATCTTAATCCCACTAATATTCCCATCCTCTCGACTCCCTTCGATGTATCTTTCTCTCACAGCTCCCCTTCTATTTCTTTCACCTTCATGAACCCTCCTATTTCTACCCCAATTTTCACCCAAACTCTCTTCATCCTCTCCACCATCATCATCTTCTTCAAATTTTTTCTTTTTATTTTTACCATCACCCCCACTAACTTCAAACTTATCCAACTTCTCATGTATTGGCCCCAAAGCCGCCATCATCATCTTGGTCAATTCATCCATTTGACCTTGAGAAAAGTTTTGGCTAGAAGAACTCATCGTACCTGCAAGAAAACGTTAGTAATAAAATTACCTCACACAAATTATCACAATTCACTCCAAAGAATTCACTCAACCACTCCTTTTTTTTTCACTCAATTTATGCAGGCTTTTGCGTTATGTAGAATTCAATCAAACTTTCAAGTTTACAACTCGTAGACACTTGAAGATTGACTCTCGAAGACTGACAAAATCAAGATGAAGAATTTTAGGAACTTGAATTTCTGACTTGCACCCAAGGATGAACAAGAACAAAAATTGACCACAAGTTATCTTCCTTCTTCAATATTTTTTTTTGAAGCTTTCGATCCTTTTTATTTTTTTTATTTTTTTTTTTGAAATTTTCGAATTTGTTCTTTTTTTAAAAAAAAAAATTATAACTTGTAGCACAAGACACGAGACTTGGGTAACAAGTTTGAGAGAAAACGACACAGAAATTTGATAAAGAATAGACTCAGATAAGAACGAGGAACACGAAGAACAGAGATAGATGAAGATAGATACTTACTTGATTCAAAACCTTGGCTTTGATACCAACTGATATGAATTCTTAATGTATGAAAGGCAAACACAACTATATTAAATCGTACCCTCAATCCAATAACAAAAAAAATCAAAAATTTGCTCAATCTTGAAAACAAGTAAAAAGTTTTGGGATTAACCATCTCTAGCTTACAACGAAACTAGCAACAGTTAAACACGAAGAAAACAATTGATCACAACGGGACCTTCAGAAAACTTGTTTCTGACAACCCACGAGGATAATCAATTGACAAACGCCACAAAGTTGAAAAACTTTGATAAGTTTGATTTTTGAGTTTTACAATCGACAAACGCCAAAAGAAAAATTTTATGAAAAGCCTTATAAAAGACCTTCTAAAAAACTTAATAATTACAAACAAAGTTTTGAAAAATACTTTGAAAACATTAAATGTTTTAAAACAAGCCACACTGCAAATTATTTTTAGAATTATTAAATAAAATTTCTAATCTTTTAATATGTTCTTCAAACTCATATGAAAATACCGATTTTTCTATACAACTTAATGAAATAATCACTAACAGTGAAAAATCTGAAAAGAAAATCAATATGCTTTCAAAAGATCAATTACTTCTCTTAGATGTATTAAAAAATATAAATGATCCTAAAATACAAAAAGACTATTTAGAGAAAATCCTAAAATAATTAGACAAAGAAAAAAATAAATTTTTACCAACTAAATCAAAAAATATTTGTGATAAGAAAATAAAAAATGTAACTATTAAAGATTTAGAAAAGAATATAAAACAAATAAAATCAGAAATAAAAGACTTAAAAGAAAATCAAATTCAAAAATCTAAAACAATAAGAACAATCTTCCAAAAAATAATTAATGAAGAAGAAACACAAAATATTTTAAATATTGAAAATATTCCAAAAGATTTTCTTTTTGTATTAAGAGAAATAACTTCTAGAAAATACCTTTTTAAAATAAAAATTATATTTTCAGAAGATTATAAAATTGATACTGTAGCACTTTTTGATACAGGTGCAGATTTAAATTGTATAAAATCAAATATTGTACCTACAAAATTTCAACAAGAAACTAAAGAAAAAATTATTTGTTGCTAACAACTCTGAACTAAACGTACATTCTAAAACAGAAGCATTGATTGAAAATAATGGTGTTACTCTTAAAACTGCTTTTATTCTTATTAATAACATTCATCATGTTATAATTTTAGGAACACCTTTTATTACCCTCATTACACCTTATAAAGTAAAAAATGATTCTATACATTTTAAACTTAATAATAAAAAATTAGAATTTAAGTTTCTAGAACAACCTAAAACTAGAAATCTTAATTTAATTCAAGCTTGTTCAATCTATGAAAATAATATTAATATTGAAATACAAAAGAAGAATTTTCAATTAGATAATATTAAAAAAGACATTTCTTTAAAAAGAATTCAAGAACAATTAAAAACTCATGAATTTCAAAATAAAATTTCAAAATTTCAAAATTTATTAGAATCAGAAATCTGTTCTGATATTCCTAATGCTTTCTGGAATAGAAAACAACATATCGTAGATCTTCCCTATGAAATAGGTTTTGATGATAAACAAATAACCACAAAAGCCAGACCTATACAAATGAATTTTGAATTAGAAGAACATTGCAAAAATGAAATACAAGATTTAGAAAATAAAGAATTGATTTCCAAATCTAGATCTCCATGGAGTTGTGCTGCTTTTTATGTCAATAAAAAGTCTAAAATAGAAAGAGGAACTCCAAGATTAGTAATAAATTATAAACCATTAAATAAAGCATTAAAATAGATTAGATATCCCATCCCAAACAAAAAAGATTTATTACAAAAACTATACAAAGCAAATATATTATGAGGACCTCGTGTTGCTAATCTCGTATTAGGGCAACTAATGATTAATTAAATAATAAATCAATTAGAATATTAAAACCAAGAGCTAATTTTTTTTTTTTAAAAAAAAAAATCCGGATCCTCGCTCGATCAGATAAAATCGCCCGATCGAGCGAGCAAGAAATCATTGCTGTCGGTCTGTAGCACAAATGGCCTCGCTCGATCGGATGAATTTGTCCGATCGAGCGAGCCACACTCCAGAGCTCTCGGTTCCAATATTTCCATGCCGCGCTTGATCGGTGCATCTCACCCGATCGAGCGGGCACCAGATCCAGCAATTTTGCAGAACACTCTTCTTGCTGTCAAACTTGGAACAAGTGATCTAAATCATTACAAATCAACATCAAACATGTTCCATAAAATCTAGAACTGGTATAATTACAAGAACAAGGTTTCAAGCATCTAATCATGCAATGCAATACATCAAATGAATCCCATAAATATCAAGAAAC
Organism: Henckelia pumila; assembly: GCF_033568475.1. NCBI lineage: Eukaryota > Viridiplantae > Streptophyta > Magnoliopsida > Lamiales > Gesneriaceae > Henckelia > Henckelia pumila. The sequence continues at coordinate 97,497,308 of NC_133120.1, read as the reverse complement.
TACAAACTATTCAAGACGTCAAAATCTCATTTACAAGTTTCTAATGTTCTTGCTAAGTTTGCTGTAATTCTCACTATCATTCTTCCACTTAAACCCGAGTTCACACTTGCTAAATCTCGCTCCCGAGCTGTCCATGTCATCTCAGACTAGCTTCTGCCCCACCTGTTGCAATGCACACATACAAAACAAAGCAACAGCCTGATATGAATTCTTAATGTATGGAAGGCAAACACGACTATATTAAAATCATACCCTCAATCCAATAACAAAAGAAATCAAGAAATTGCCTGATCTTGAAAACAAGTAAAAAAGTTTTGGATTAACCACCTCTAGCTTACAACGAAACTAGCAACAGTAATCACGAAGAAAACAATTGATCACAACGGGACCTTTAGAAAACCTGTTTCTGACAACCCACGAGGATAATCAATCGACAAACGCCACAAAGTTGAAAACTTTGATAAGTTTGATTTTTGGTTAAGCAAAAGCTTAATAAAATTCTAGAGAGAATTTTGTATGGAATAATCAATAATCTGAAATCTTAATTGCCCTTAAAATAATGAATGTTGTAGTATTTATATTACAACCCAAAATATTGAAAGATAATGCAAAATAAATCAAAAAGATATCAAAGATATCTCCTAAAGTTTCCTAGTAGGAATAAAAGACCTAAAATAAGCAAAATAATGCCAAAATATTAAAAATCCCGAACACACACACAAAACACCTTCGGTGCATGTAAAATAATCGGGGCGGGCGCGCTAGGGCTAAGCGCGGGCGTGCCTTTGTTGCACAGTGCAAGGCGCGGGCGCGCCAATTGTAAGGCGCGGGCGCACCGAGAGCTCGCACAATTCTTCGTCAATTTGGCATCCGTAAGCGCGGGCGCGCGATCAAGGGGCGCGGGCGCGCTTCTTCTTCGCAAAATAAGGGCGCGGGCGCGCGAGTCTGGGGCGCGGGCGCGCCTGGGCTGCGAACAAGGTCTTCAATTTCTTCACTTTCTTGACCGCCTTTGACCTCAATACGGTGATAACTACCTCCAAATTGAATATCAAGAAATCCAACGCCCTCTTGCGACTTCAACATCAAGGATTGAAGTGCTTCCTTGAACTTCTGAGCTCGGCCTCTCGTAACCGGTCCTCGTGGCATCTCCAACGGATCCTTAGTCACTTTATCAGCATGCGAGCCATCCATGATCGCATCATTCTACCCTTCTTGAAAAGGATTTGTCCTCAAATCTTGTTCATCACCTACATCAAACGGAGATAAGTCAGAAACATTGAAAGTAGCACTGACATTATACTCACCTGGCAAATCTAATTTGTAGGCGTTGTCATTGATGCGCTCTAATACTTGAAACGGTCCATCGCCTCTAGGTAGAAGCTTGGAGCGCCGTTTTTCAGGAAACCGCTCTTTCCTCAAATGCAACCACACCCAATCTCCTGGTTCAAACACAACTCTCTTCTTTCCCTTATTTGCTTGCTTTGTATACTGCAAATTCTTTTTCTCAATGAACACCTTCACTTTTTCATGTAAATTTCTCACAAATTCCGCCTTTTTTCTTACCATCCATGTTAACCCTTTCACTCATAGGCAAAGACATCAAATCCAACGGGGTTAAAGGATTAAAACCATACACAATTTCAAATGGTGAAAAATTTGTAGTAGAATGCATACTACGATTATATGTAAACTCCACAAATGGCAAACATTCTTCCCAACTCTTCAAATTCTTTTTAATTATAGCAAGCAACAAAGTTCCTAATGTCCTATTAACAACCTCAGTTTGACCATCCATTTGAGGATGACATGTAGTCGAAAACAGTAATTTAGTACCAAGCTTGCACCATAATGTTTTCCAAAAGTAACTCAAGAAACGAGTATCTCTATCAGAAAAAATACTCCTAGGCATGCCATGCAATCTGACAATTTCATTAAAGAACAAGTCCGCAATATGAGATGCATCATCAGATTTATGACAAGCAATAAAATGAGCCATTTTTGAAAATCTATCAACCACCACAAACACAAAATCCCTCCCCTTCTTAGATCTTGGTAATCCTAAAACAAAATCCATCGAAATATCTACCCATGGTTCACTAGGAACAGGAAATGGGGTATACAATCCATGCGTTTGTGTCTTAGACTTAGCTTTCCTACAAGTCACACATCTCTCACAAATACTCTCAACATCATGCTTCATATGTGGCCAATAAAAATGTTCATACAAAGTATCATAAGTTTTAGCCACACCAAAATGCCCCATCAAACCACCCCCATGTGATTCCCTAACAAGTAATTCACGTATGGACGATTTAGGAACACACAATTTATCTTCCTTAAACAGATATCCATCATGCATAAAAAATTTATCCTTCGGACCATGCAAACATGACACATAAATCTCACCAAAATCATGATCATTGGCATACAACTCCTTCACATACTCAAATCCCAAAAACTTAGAGTCCAGAGTAGATAGAAGCACATACCTTCGTGATAGAGCATCTGCTACCACGTTTTCTTTCCCTTGCTTGTACTTGATAATATAGGGAAAAGTCTCCACAAACGCCACCCACTTGGCATGCCTCTTGTTCAGCTTTTGTTTTCCTTTGAGATGTTTCAAAGACTCATGATCCGTATGAATCACAAATTCTTTTGGCCTCAAATAATGCTGCCACGTTTCAAGCACACGAACCAAGGCATAGAATTCCTTGTCGTAGGTAGGATAATTCAGCGCTGCTCCACTTAGCTTCTCACTAAAGTATGCAATTGGTCGTCCAGTATCAACACACCGCCAATTCCTACACCTGACGCATCACATTCAATTTCAAAAGTATTAGAAAAATCAGGTAATACAAGTAAAGGAGCATTAATTAATTTCTGCTTAATTATATCAAAAGACTTCTCTTGCTCCTCGCCCCAATGGAATGGAACGTTCTTCTTGATCACTGCAGTCATAGGAGCCGCCAAAGTGCTGAAGTCTTTTACAAATCTCCTATAGAAACTTGCAAGACCATGAAAACTCCGAACTTGGCCAATTGAAGTAGGCGTTGGCCAATCTCAAATTGCACTTACCTTGTCCTCATCAACTTTGACTCCTTGAGCACTCACAACAAAACCAAGAAACACAAGTTCTTTTATACAAAACACACACTTTTTCAAATTAGCATACAAATTCTCAGCCTTTAGTGTGATTAGCACAATTCTCAAGTGTTCAACATGCTCATTCAAATTTTTACTATACACCAAGATATCATCAAAGTATACCACCACAACAAATTTTCCAATATAAGCACGCAAGACATGATTCATCAATCTCATAAAAGTACTAGGTGCATTAGTTAACCCAAATGGCATAACCAACCACTCGTACAATCCATATTTCGTTTTGAAAGCAGTTTTCCACTCATCTCCTTCTCTCATCCTAATTTGATGATAACCACTTTTTTAGTGGAGAATTTGTCTGAATGGTTACTATTACTAGCCTATGAAGCAAAACTCTAACTGAAAAGTCAAACTCATTATTATTTAGGTTGGGAAAAAATACCGAAATGCCGTCGTACCGCCATACCGAAAAAACTGTATATATCGAAAATTTCGGTATACCAAAAATTTTGGTACGGTATCAATCCGTATCGGTATAAGATTTTCAAATTTTCGGTATTTCGGTATACCGAAAAAAGAGTCGGTATACACGGTATCGGTATGATACCGCGTACACCAACATTTTAAAAATGTATACAGAAATTTTTAAAAAATAGTTTAAAAAATATTTAAAATGTCGATATACACGGTATCAGTATGATACTGTGTATACCGACTTTTTTAATATTTAAAAAAATATATAGAAATTGGGTACGATATTGGTATGATGTTGTGTATACCGATATTATAAAAATGTATACCTACATTTTAAAAAAAAAAGTTTAAAAAAATATTTAAAATGTCGGTATACACGGTATGATACGGTGTATACCGACATTTTAAATATTTTTTGGTATATATTTGTGAAATTTTCCATAAGCGTTATATATAATCATATATCAATTTTCGTTCAAAATTTAAAATTTGATATTATTTTAACACAATTTTTTAAATTTCAGTTAATTTTTTGTGTTTATTTATATGTGAAAATTTTCATAATGTTATACATTATATATACCAATTTCAGTTCAAAATTTGAAATTTAATAAAGCGTTATCGCTATTTTTTTATTTAATTTAATTTTTTGTGTTCATATATATGTGAAAATTTCAATAAATACACTATATGATAATGTACCAATATTCATTTCAAAATTTGATCGGATTTTATTTTTATTTTTAATTTCAGTAAATTTTTTTCTACATAAAATTGAGAATTTTCTTATTGTTATATATGATTAATGCCATAATTTTTTGTTCAAAATTTGAAATTTGACTGAATCTTATCATTAATTTTAAATTTTATTTAATTTTTATCCTTATATATTTTAAAATTTTCATAAATAATGTATATGTTAATATAGTTTTTGGTAAAAATTTGAAATTTGGTATTTATACAAAAAATTTCAAAAACTATAATACTCGGTACATGATAATATACTATTTTTTGTTCAAAATTTGAAATTTGATAAGATATTATCATTATTTTTAAATTTCAATTAATTTTGTGTGTGTATATATTCATAATTTTACACAATTATATATGTGTGAAACTTTTCTTAAATGTTATACATGATAATGTATCAATTTTTATTCAAAATTTTAAATTTGATTGGGCATTATAACTACATTTTAATTATGTTATTGTTTTTGTGTGCCAAATTTCCATAAATGTTATGTATGATAGATAATATATCAATTTTTAGTTCAAAATTAGATTATATGTTATCACTAATTTTCAATTTCAATTAATTTTTTGTTTGCATACACATCGAACATTTCATAAAATATATAATTGGATAATATTCTAATTTTCGGTTCAATGCTTGGCATTTGATACAATGTTATCATTAGTTTTTAATTTCAGTCTGCATTATATATATATATAAATATATATACGTGTGTGTAAAAAGTTTTCACATTCTTATATATGATATTTCGTACCACTTATTGGTTCAAAATGTGAAATTTAATCGGACGTTGTCACTATTTTAAATTTTAGTTAAATTTTTCGTGTCCATATATATGTGAAAATTTTTATAAATTGTATATATAATAATTTATCAATTTTTGGTTGAAATTTGATAATATTTTATCACTAATTTTTAATTTCAGATAATTTTTTATCTTCATACACACAGAGAGAGATATATATTTGTGTGTAAAACAGAGTTTTTGTCAAAATATTAAATTTACGTCAAAAATACAATTTATCTAAGGAAATCATTATCAATATATATGTTTACACCTATCGTATTAAATATAATTGAAAGAAAATAATAAATAAATATTTAAATAAAGGGTCCTTGATTACACGACTTTTTTCTATTAGAAGAGTTTACTTACAAGAATTTGACCGTCTATTTAAATAGTGACCAACATCCAGTATATGACACGATAATACTACAATTAATTGAAACTAGAGTGGAGTATTCTTCGTATATGGTTATGAAGGTATTGGAAAAACATTCATATGGAAGACTCTATCGACAGCCTTGAGATCGAATGGAGAGATTGTGTTAAACGTGACATCCAATGGTATTATATCTCTTCTTTCTGCCTAGTGGAAGTAATGTTCATTCCCTCTTTGCAATTTCCATCAATCCTAACGAAAATTCAATATCTATCTATATTATAAAAGATGCGTAGGTTAAAATAACTACCTTGGGGACACCAAAATAATTTATTCCAAAATTATCCTTTTCTAACCATTATTTTACTAAAAACTTCCAACTAACTCCATGATTTGTTTTTTTTAAAAGACTTTTTTTTACACACACAAAGTGTGTGCATTTTTTACTAGTGTAATATCAAACAAGAGAGTCCTCTCGCGAAGTTTATTGTGAAATCCAAACTCATCATATGGGATGATGCTCTAATGATACACGAGTTTTGTTTTGAATGATTAGAAAAAACGCGACATAATAAGAATTGAAAATACTTCAAGCTTTCACTTTTTTTTTGGAGGCAAAAATAGAAGTATTTGTTGAAATTTTCGACAAATTTTCCTGTTATTCCGAAGGGCAGTAGGCAAGACATTGTTCATGTCACAGTTAATTTGTGTATATGTGAAGACATTACACAATTTTGAGATTGACTAAAATATGTGTCTTTGTAATTTGGTCTCTAATGAGGAAGATTATGAAATTAGGAGATTTTTAGATTGGACGTGAGACGGAAAAATTAAAGAACCAAATGACGGTTGCACAGTGATTGATATTCCAAATGAATTGTTGCTTAAAAATTTCAAAGACCCTATCGCAAAAATCGTTGAGAGTAGATATCCGTTGTTTGGTAGCACGATAAATGATACATCATACTTCTAGCAGAGAACTATATTGACACCGACTTTGATTTTTTTAGTCCATAAATTAATACATGATATCACTGAACAATTCGGATGGAATATTGTATTTGAATTCTGATTAGGCGTGTCATTCATAGAAAAATGTTGATATGTTGTACGATTTGCACACTCAAGAATTCTTAAATGGAAATGATGCCCTGGAGTTCCAAACCACGAGCTAAATCACGAAGCTCGGAAACCATGTTTTGGAAGGAAAAATGCTTATCGGAAGTAATGTTGGTCATAAAGTTCTTATTCCAAGAATGTCATTAATTAACTCCATTTGATCCAAGGCTTCCTTTCAAGTTCCAACAAATATAATTTCTCTATATTGTTTTATATGCAATGACAATTAACAAAATTCAAGGACAATAATTATCACATGTAAGGCTTTTTTTATTTTAGGAAACATGTTTTCAGTCATGGTCAGCTGTACGTCGATGTATCCAGGGTTACAGATCTAAAGTGTCTTAAAATTTCAATATGTGATAATGAAGTAAATGAAATAAACTCAACTACAAATATTGTATTTTAAGAATTTTTTCAAAATTTGTAATAACACTTTTTCACTTTATTTTTAGAATTAATTTAAGTAAGTGTTAATTTAAATTTTGTATTTACTATTTACTTCCAAACTCAATTTTTCACACTGTAATTTTTAATCATTATATACACAATACAATCCATGCTTCGCATAGGTGAGATACTAGTAATATTAAAACAGAGATGGAGTCAGGGGCAGACCTGTAGGACCGAATGCTTGTCGTTTTGCTAAAAATTTTAGTTTGTGATAATGGTGCAACTAAAATATTTTTAAACTGCACACCAGTCCAAGTGTCATGGTTAGATGTTCGATCGATATCAAAATTATGATCTTGGCTTTAATACTAATTGTAGGACCGAGAGCTTGCAATAACTGAGGTAATTGAGCAACTCAAATATTTTAAACAGCACAACATCTCAAATATCATGGTTCGATTGTTTTATCCAACAAAAACAATTATTACACCCACGAGACAACTCTCATTAAATTTTGCTCGTTCCACCCACAATACCCCAATTTGCTTGTTGGAAATACTTTTATATGTAAATAAATTGATCGGCTGCCCCTCCACCTTCTATCATTTTTTTAAAAGATCTATCATTTTTTTAAAAGATCCCCCCTTCAACCATTTTTCCAAGTAATACTTGTTTATAGGGAAAAGTATACTTTTGGTCCTGTAATTTGCACATTTTCTATTTTTGGTCCTGTTAAAAATAAATTTGCAATTTTAGTCATGTAACTTGCATTATTTTTTCATTTTTGGTCCTATTAACATTGAATTCGCATTTTTAGTCCTGTAACTTTCATGATTTTTTCACTTTAAGTCCTGTTAACATTTAATTTACAATTTTAGTCTGGTAACTTGCATTCTTTTTCATTTTTAGTCCCGTTTGCATTGAATTTTCATTTTTTTTATCTTGTAACTTCCATATATTTTTTCTTAGTCATATTATCGATAAATTTATATTTTTAATTCCATTAATTTCATAATTTTTTATATTTTTATTCATTAGATTAATAGTTTTATTTATATTATGTATTTTATAAGATAATATTTAGTGTAAAAATTTTTTGAATAATTTTTAGTTGAATTTTTGTTGATTCATTTAAAATTTAAAAGTTTTAAAATATGTAAATAATAATATATTATGAAGAAAAATATAAAAAAAGTATGAAATTTATTGAATTAAAAATACAAATTCATCGATAATATGACTAAAAATAAAAATATATGGAAGTTATAAGATTAAAAAAATGAAAATTATATGGAAACTGGACTAAAAATGAAAAAGAATGCAAGTTACATGACTAAAATTGTAAATTTAATGTTAACAGGACTTAAAGTGAAAAAATCATGAAAGTTACAGGACTAAAAATGCGAATTCAATGTTAATAGGACCAAAAATGAAAAAAGAATGCAAGTTACATGACTAAAATTGCAAGTTTACTTTTAACAGGACCAAAAATGAAAAATGTGCAAATTACAGGACTACTTTTTCCCTTATTTATATCTTTAATATGTTTTTTAATTTATAATTTATAATTTTTTAAAAAATATTTTGAGCAATTGGGGACTCAATTGACCCAAAAAAATTCTTCTGTAGTTTGTAGGAATTCAGAATTTCTTTCGATTGTTAATCATCTAAAAAATTTATTTTCAACCACTCTATATGAATCTTTGACTCCGTCCCTAGTTAAACATTCGATGTTATGAGTGTAATTTAGACGTACGTTTATCCAGAAACATATACACTGCATTATTAATTTATTTAAACACTCGACTTGTTGATTTAAAATTATATCCTAAAGTGGCTAAAAAAATTTATATCCTGAAGTGCGTGACATAGGCTAAACTTTGTTTTATAATGTTCTTTAAGAAGATATTCTAAAGTACGTTATACTGAGCTCAGAAAATGAAAACTGATTAATATTGGTTAAATATATATATATATATATATATATATATATATTTGAAATACTATTGGCACATAACGTTATCGACCAAAATTAATATATACAAATCGGGCAATTATTTTAACCCCTAATGAATTTCAAATTTTATGGCATTTCGTATATATATATTTTTAATTTAAATACATTCTTCTGATCAAATCGTAGGTTTTATTTTTGTTACTGCTATGAGAAACCTTAATTAGTACTCATTATCTTAATCAACGTGTGATTCGAACATAACAAATGTAAAATTAAAACAAATCAAATTAAATGGTATAATTAGAAAAAAAAAAATTGGCTATCGATCCAAGTGAATCAACAAGTCTACATACGCTCGTACAAGAGGTACAAATTGCACATTATTTTTTTTTTCGAGATTGCGATCTAGTGAATGAGATTGAAGTTTACTAAGGCGAGTAAATATGTTATAATATTTTTTTCATAATATTTTTTATTAACAATCTTTTTCCATAAGAGAGAAGACCATAAAGAAACTAACAAGAAACTTCTCACGAGTTGGACTTTGTGCTGGTTTGGCTTAATTCATAGAATTTTCAGATGGTCGGATCATGTATATACAAATTTAAAACGCGACTTTATTCTTTGATATGTTCCTAGTCTATCTTGTTAGAATTGATAAAATGGCTCATAAATAAATGCAAAGTCAAAATAATGAAAGAGATGTCTCAAAAATATAATTAAAAAAATTGAATTGAAAAAGTAAATTATTATCACGATTGAGTCTCGAACTTGAGACTTCGTCCCAAAGCTTAAAAATTATTTTTTTACAAACATAAAATATAAAAGTTTGATAATATATATGATATAATTGAGAGAAACGGAGTCATCCTTGGAATTAGTGCGAATTATTATATGTTTGCCTCGTTGTTGATGAAAATTAAGTACCGAGTGTATTGTACTAATTAACTGAAGTTTGTGTTAAAGACAATAACTTTGACATGGTAACGAAAATTTTAGAGTTAGGATCGAATCAAATAGATGAAAAGCCAAGGTAGAAAATTTTTTCGAAAAAATTATAAGCTAGTTTCTTTTGTAAATTCCTAATTTTGTTGACAAGATTTATAAAATCGATAGATATATAGATATATATAACATGTGGTCACACTCACATACGAAAACTTGTGCTCTGTGGGTTCCTGTTTCTCAAATATATATTCAAATTATCGGCTCTCAAAGTAAACAAAGCCTTGTTAATTTTTTATTTTTTTTATTGTTTGTTTCTAAAAAAGATAGTTTTCTATAATTCCTGTTTCGCCAAATCAAAACTTTCAAACAGATAACATATTATCTATCTATTGCCACATCCATTCATATATTATCTTTTTAAATTCATATACACATTAATACATTATAACGCCTAACAATTTGATACAACCTTTATAGTTTATAGGAGAAGCCCAGTGAATTTTCAAGACAGCATGATTAGGGCTAATTCCATTGTGTTGGCTAAAGTCAAAGGAAATCAACTTGCAATTGTTGAGGCGTTTTGAAAAAAATTGTATTAACCTAGCTATCAACATCAAGATGCAAGGTTGCAATATTTTGAAAACAGAATCTTTATTATAATTAATCACTAGTTGTAAGAAATGTAGCTTTGAAGGCATCGGCCAAAAAATGCCAAGGCTGTGCTAAGCATCATAATAATTGAAGTCATTGTTAGTCTATATGCTGAATTATCTTGCACACATAACAGACTGATTTATTGGTCTTTTTTTTGGTATTGATCTGAGTTTCATCACTAACAAATAGCTTCGCGCGCCATCACAAATTCTGTAATTTTATATTCATATCTTAATGTGAGCACACTAGCTGTGAAAGAGTTACCTGTATTTACCCAACCCAACCGATGTGGGATAAACTAACACACTCGTTCCTTGTCCCACACCCCTCTCTCAAGTTCAAGAATGAAACAACTGGAGCGTGAAGATATTAACGGGTGCCTTATGAATGTGGGGTCCAACACATACAACGGGTCTGGACTCTGATACCATGTTAAGAAATGGATTTGGACGTAACTCAACCTCAAAAACTAGCTCAACAGGGGTTATTTACCCAACTGCCCAAGCATATATATTAAACTTTCAGGGTATTTACTTAACCGATGTAAGATAAACTAACACATCAACATGGTCATTAAATTATAACATATACAAATCTAATGTTCACTCTATCTATGTGATCACAAAAATTAGTGACGTGACTCTATTTTCGAGTGTAGTTGTGTTGTATAGGTTTTGGGATGTCTTATTTATGAATAGATCATGCCTAAATTTCTATAGACCCAAAACAAAAAATTTTAATTCGTTTTCGTTGTTTACATTAATTAATCCATCTTATTTGATCATTAAATATTAATCAGGATCACGGGCCCTTTCATTAATGGCAGTGAGGTAGGGCAAAGACGGAGATGTCTTTTTCATCCCCATTCTCATACCCGTCATATTATCCATTATTTTTTATCGAGGATTCCCCATATCCGCGGGAACTTAATCCCCGTCCTCATACCAGAATATATATAAATATATATTTTTTAGTTTTATTTTAGTATATATTATTAATCACTTTTATTGTAAAATACATAAAAAAATTGATGAAAAATTTTCAATGTAAAATTAAAATTTAACATTAAACATAATATCTTGAATTAGAAATATCTCTATAATTCAAGATTATTTTTTAAGTGAATAAAAATTTTTCTTTTAAAAAGTACAAACTAATAAATACTATTATTTTTAATTTTAATATTTAATATAATTTATATATTATTCAAATATTTAATAAAATTTGATAAATAAAAATATTTATATTTATTATAATTATTATTATTATTATTATTATTATCATTATCATCATCATCAGCATCATCATAGGAAAGAATTCGGGGATGGAGATAGGATCCTGCATCCCCATACCCACCCCAATATGCATACTCGCTCCGTTTCGGATTTTTCTTGCGGATCCCCAAATCCGTGGAAAAATTTTCATCCCTAAATATTATTTTATATAAATCGTCATCATGTTTTTAATTATAAAATATTTTAATAATTAAATATCAAAATAATTGGATATCTTGTAAAGGGTAATGTTGGAATTATGAAAATTACTTCATGTTAAATAATAGTATAAATATGTATCAATAAATGTTGATTTATAGACGATATTAAAATACATATTTGATTTTTATAACACACAATAGTTAAAATAACTCAAATTGAGTCAAGTTTTAGCCTTGAATAAATAAAAGAGTATACACATTTAAACATGTATACACATGTTATATTGTTATACGATATATATACGCATATATATATACATCGTTTCTCTCTCCTTCTATTCATCGTCATCTTCCCAGGGTTCCGATTGTTCTATTTTTTTTTCCTTCAAAATTTTTCTCGTCACTTTAAATCGTCGTACTCTGCCGTAGGCGATCTATTTTTGAAAATAAGCATATTTTCGGAATCCTCTCAACGAGAGCTATTTTTATTATTTTTAAGCACAACCCGTCGAACTCATTTCTTGACAGCCGCTTGTTTCTGCCGCCCTTCGCTGACATTTTTCCAATTTTATATTCCATTCATAACTTTCCTCGTCATTAAATTATAACATATACAAATCTGATGTGTACTATATCTATGTCACAAATTAAAATGGGAAAATGTTTTTTTTCCAATAGCTTGTTTTTTTTTTAAATTTTGATCAATTAATTAACTTTTCTGAGTTTTGTTTTGGTACATTAAATTTTAATTTTTAGTTATTTTGATCTAATTATTGATGTTACAGCTTGACACATAAGCATATTCTAGTGTCATGTCATCATTTTTTATGTTATGTCGGTATTTTTCGGTTTCACATCAACAGTTGGACCAAATCGCCAAAAACAAAATTTAGTGTACCAAAATCATATATCGAAAAGTTAATGGACTAAGACAAAAAAAATAGACAATTTAATGAAAAAAAAACTATTTTCCCTCACAAAAATTATTCACTCTATATCTATCTATATATTGCCTGCATCTTCATGCAAAAGTGTCGATGATTTCAAAGTTCTTAAATTGTGAATTGGAAAACTCTACATGCATATGTATTATATAAAAAATAACGTGAATTTTTCTATATATATATATGTATATTTATAAGGGAAAATAATTTTTTGGTCCATTAATTTATCGAAGTTTTATTTTTGGTCCAATAATTAAGTTGTCGGAGTTTGATGATAGTGCAATAACTTTTAATTTTAATTTCTTTTTGTTCCATTTCCTAATGTGGCATTTAACATTTCGATCATTTAATTTTCAATGATACACAACATTTTTTGACAGTATGTTAGTATTTTTCGGTGTTAGTCAGCAATTAGAACAAAATGACCAAAAATAAAAAGTTATTATTCTATCAAAACCAAACTTTAAAAACTTTTTTAAGTCATTTGTATAGGCTAATTAAGCAAGTGGTGCAGCATTTTTGGAGTAGCAAGACAACTTCAGCATCGATTTACAAAGCAAGTATGTCTAAAGGGTTAATGATGAACGAATGTATGATCCAAAAATTTTATATTGTTTCAACTATTGTTTTGGCACAAAAATTTGTGTGAGAGGATCTCATGAGTCAATTTTGTGAAACGGATCTCTTATTTGGGTCGTTCATTAAAAAATATATTAATTTTTATGAGACAGATCTCCTATTATTTTTTAATGTAAAAAAATATTACTTTTGGTTATAAATATATGGGCAGGATATATCCGTCTAACAAATAAAAATCCGTGAAACCGTCTCACAAAATATTTATTCTTATTTTAGATTGTTTGAGACATTCAATTATATGGTCGCATGACTCGCATGATACTGATGTTTCAGGTTGTTTCCACACAATTTACATTTTGATGCGGAAACATTTATTTTATACTGATCAAGAAATGGCCAAAACTTATGACCCAAAAACTCACAAAAATTTCAGCAACTTATCCTCGAAAATAACGCCTTCATAAAACATAAAAACAAACCCCTCACAATTCATAATCCCAGGTCAACAATAATTCTCGAACCATTTGCAATACTTGAAAGTCCAATTGCGCACTTAACTTTAATTATGCAGAAACCATATCCTCAAATAAATTCATAAACTTAAATTATTTTTACGAAATATTAAAGGTTGGATAAGCGCTCTCCACCTCAGAGTGTCCATCCTCATCAGCAAGCAATACCTCAATCTTTCTCATCTGCATCAATGAAATCTAGTGAACCGACTTAACAATTTGTACAAAATGTAACTAGTAACCAAAATTTTGTGTTAACTTATTTCACATTAAGCATCTAGCATAATCCATAAAAGTTAACACATATGCCCCATTTTCGAAACTCAGTACAGGAAGTAAGTTCGGGACGAGGCCAAGGGGGCCGGATGTCAGTCTACAAATTTATAATAACAATTTATTTTTTAAAATAATTCACCCACACCACCTCTTTCCCCCATTGGATAAAAAAATGATTTTGACCTCTTTTAATTGAATTTCTTGAATCCATCTCTGAGTAAATACTTAGATAAGTCTCTCATTCTTTGAACCTCAAGAACCTCACAAATCCTCATATCTCCTCATGCAGTCCAAAGGACTTTAACATGTTTCATTTAATTCATGAAATTTATGAAAGGAATTAATTATTCCTTGATATCTTTCCATGTTTTGAAACATTATAATATTGTGTTTTGCCTTTCTAGGATTGATAGTTAATATTGTGTTTCTTATCTATATGCTTGATATATTTTAAACTAGGAATAGTTTTGATTTGAATTGAGATAATATAATATTTCTAGATTTAAAATATGGTTGATTGGATTATAGAATGATATTTCCTATATTTGAAAGAGTTTAAATATTTATATATTTACTTGATTATTTTGTAGGAGATATTATTCACTTATTATAATATATCTGTATCTCCTAACTTATCTTTATTTTCTTATCTTTGTAGATTGGTTCGAGTTTGAAAGGAAAGAAGATCAAGGTTTATTGGAGATAAGATTGTTCAAGCTTAATTGGGTGTCCTTCACGTTGAATAAATAGGAGAGCAGATCGTGCAGAACGTGGTGTGCAGAAATATAGAGTTTGAGCAAGATAAAGATAGCGCACCACAGAGCTTCATATAGACAATTCAGAGATACATTCACGAGAAATCAAGAGCTCTGAATTGAAGAAGAAGATCGAAGATAGCACAACAGTGGTTGTTGCGTTTCTGTATTGCCGTGAAGTTTTTCCAGAACACTTGGAGTTTACACTTGCAAAAGTGTTGGTCGAAAGACCTTTTGTTGTTCTTATATTTCGGCAATCAGAACCAACTCCTTATTCGGTTTTATTGTTCTACTTTCAGTAGACTTTTAAGGGAGTAGTTTTTATTTATTATTTGTTTTCTCACATGCTTTGAGAAAATTGATTTTTACAATAATTCACTAGTTTTAGGGTTTGTAAACTCTTTGATTATTTTCTAGTGAAAGTTTTGCCCTGAGGCGCTGCAAGAGTATTTTATACTCTTGCTTAAATATTTGAGTCTGATTTGTTTGGTTGCTTATCTATTTTATTCATTTCTTTCAAAAATTCTGATGCATGTTAATCAAGGTGTTATTGAAGATGTTGTCAACACCTAGTGACAACATCTGAATCTGTTTTATGTGCAACCTTTTATTACTTTAGTACTTGTGCATATTTACTCTTGATTATTTTTATTGTTGGTTTACTGTTAGTTTGCTGTTACTATTCACGTTTTAATATTTTTGCTGCATGTTGAGTAGGATGTTGTCAACACCTAGTGACAACATCTGATTCTGATAATTTTTATGAACCATGATATCCCTTATAAGTGGTATCAGAGCCTACTATTGATACATTAAGAGCTGATTCTGGATTATTTTTTCAGGAATATTATGGAGTCAACAACAGCAAACTCATTCTTCAAACCTCAAGAAGTCTTTGAATCGGATTTGGGAGATGACTCGTTGTCACTCATCACAAAGAAGTTTGGTGATTATCTGAAGAAGATGAGAGAGACAAAGAAGACCGATCAGAAACTCAAAGCTCCACTTTTTTTGGCTGCTAACAAAACTATGAAAATAGACGGGTCTGATCAATCATCAAGGAAGTTTCCTGATCCTCAAAAGCCTCTACTTATGCTGGAAGGAAAGAAAAAGCCTACTGCAAAGAAGATTGACACGGTGCAATGTCATGAATGTCAAGGCTATGGTCATTTTGCCAATGAATGTGCAAACAGGTTTCGGAAAGGGATGAACACATCTTTGAGTGGTGAATATTCTGAAGAAGGTAAAGAATAGAATGAAGAAGAAAGCCACACATCCCTGACAGCATTGATGGAAAGAAAGAAGTTGATGCAAGTCAATCCTTTAGGTGTTGCCGCAGGTGTTGCCACACCTGGCCGCAACATCTCCTAAAGGTCAGTATGTTTAAATTCTTTTACTGCTGATAATGTGAATAATTCTGATGCAGGTGATGAAAGAATGTCTCTGGAAGATGTGTGAATGCAATATGAAGAGTTATATGCTGACTGGGTTGAACGAAATAAGAAGAACACTTTTCTTTCAAGAGAAAATTCTGATTTGAAGGCTGATATATCAAGACTTGAAGTTATGCTGAGTAAGAAGAATCTGGAATTAAGTCAGGTTAAGGATGAACTCATGAAAGCTAAGGCTACATTGGCTAAATTCAACTCAAGCACAACCAAGCTTGATTCTTTGCTCATGATGGGAAGAGATGGTAATGCTGGACTAGGTTTTGAGAACAGTAAATTTGAGATTGGTGAATGCTCAAAAGGGCCGGTGTTTGTCAAGGAAAGTAGCTGTTCAGAAAGATCAACCAAAAAGGTCACATCAACCGATCCTCCAAAACCAAAGCCACAACCTACTGCTCATGTAAAGCCCAGAAGGAAAGGTAAGTATGTTTGTCATTACTGTCATAGACCTGGTCATATCAAACCATACTGTTTTAAGCTGCAGGAAGACTACAAATATAGATCTGCACTGAAGGTGTTGCCTAAGGTGTTCCCAACACCTTTCCACAACATCTTCAGAAATAGATCTACTGTAAGACAGGTTTGGGTACCAAAAGCTGATATTAAATGTCATATGATTTATACTGCTTTGAGGACTAATGTTTCAGGTTCTTGGTACTTTGATAGCGGTAGCTCACATCATATGACAGGTTCTAGGAAGTTTCTCACAGATTATGTTGAACAAAAGAGTGGGAAAGTGACTTATGAAGGAGGTTCAAAGAGAATTATCGTAGGAAAAGGCACACTGGATGTTGCTGGTTTGCCTAAGCTTCGCAACGTGCTACATGTTGAAGGACTAACTGCAAATTTAATAAGAATTAGCCAGCTTTGTGATGACAACTTGCATGTGCAGTTTGATAAGAAATCATGCAAAGTGTTTGATAGTTCTAACATGTGTGTTATGACAGGTACGAGGTCATCTGATAATCGCTACCAATTTGGAGAAGAGATGGCTTGTACACATACAAAGATGGATGAATTTAACCTTTGGCATCGGAAGTTGGGACATGAAAACTTCAAGAATTTGAAGAACTTAAGTAAGTTTGATGCTGTTAGAGGTATGTCTAATCTAAAATCTGGAATTCCATTTGTTTGTGAGGCATGTCAAAAAGAAGCAGACCAGGGTGTTACATTAGATGTTGCCAACATCTGAGACAACACTCTGTCTTCAGCTTGTACATATGGACTCATTGGGTCTATTGGATGTGGAAAGCTGTGGAGGTAATAAATATTCTGTTGTTTGTGTAGATGATTTTTCACTATATACTTGGGTAAGATTTGTGAAAGAAAAATCAGATATATTTGATGTTTTTAAGAATTTGCTCACAAGGATTGTGAATCTTCACAACTTGAAGGTAACCATAATTCTCACTGATTATGGTAAGGAGTTCGAAAACTTTTCTTTTGAGAATTTATGTGGTAAGAAAGGTATTTCTCATGAATTCTCTGCTCTCAAAACCCCACAACAGAATGAATTTGTTGAAAAGAAGAATATAACTTTGCAAGAGATGGCTAGAGTGATGTTAAGTTCTGAAAATATATCAAAACATTTTTGAGCAGAAGCCTTAATCACAGCACGTCACATTTCAAATAGAGTATATTTGAGGAATGGTTCTACTATGACTTCTTATGAAACTCTCATGGGAAAGAGGCCGAACCTTAAGTACTTTCTTGTTTTTGGCTGTGTATGTTACGTTTTGAATGATATTGATCATTTTGCAAAGTTTGATGCTAAAAGTGACAAGTGTTTGTTCTTAGGTTATTCTTCGCATATTCAAGCTTACATGATGTTTAACTTAAGAACTCGAACAATTTTTGAGTCTATTAATGTTGTATTTGATGATTTTGAAGATCTAAAGAAGAAAACAGCTGAGGATGAAGTTGATGATATGCTGGATAAATCTGGAAATTCAGATGTTGACCAAGGAGTGTTGCCAACACCTCCGACAACACCTCCTGCTGAGATTCCAGAAACAAAAGTTGAAAAGCCTACTGATGAGAATATTGATGAGGACAGTGAGGTAAACGAAGCTGGAAAGAATGTTCCAAGCAGAATTCAAAAGAATCGTCCAACCTCACAAGTAATTGGAGATGTGCATGGAGATATGCAAACCCGAAGGAAAGAAAATGTGGATTATCGAAATATGGCTGGACTAATTTGCATGAGCTCCACGTTTTCACAGGTAAGATTTTCATGATTTGTGTCAAACAGTGAACCCAAAAAGGTTGTCACTGTATGGATTGTAGCAAGCACCACGTGCATGGTATGGAAGATTAATCAAATACTTGCTCAATCTTGGATTCAAAAGAGGTGAGGTGTGTAAGACATTGTTTGTGCAAAAGTCTCAAGGTAATATTCTTATTTGCCAAGTTTATATGGATAACGTAACCTTTTGTGCTTCTTGTGAAAAACTTGTTGATGAATTTGTGAAGTGCATGTCGTCTAATTTTGAGATGAGTATAGTTGGTGAATTGAATTATTTCTTGGGATTGCAAGTGAAACAAATGCATGGTGGAATCTTTGTGTGTCAAATACAGTATGCTATAAATCTTGTGATAAAATATTTGAATAAAAATTGTAAACATATGCATACACCGATGAGGTCAAGTGAAAAACTGTCGAGGGAAGATGTTGCCGAAGGTGTTGACAACACCCTCTACAATAGCATAATTGGAAGTATCTTGTTTTTTTTGTGCTACTGGGCTAGATATCATGCTTAGGTGAATGTGTACTGTGATAATTCAAGCGTTATTGATATATGCAAAAATCCAGTACAACACTCTCGAACCAAATACATAGACATTTGACATCACTTTATTAGAGATTTGGTCAAGAAAGGCATGATCTGTATTGAGTTTGTTAGAACTGATAACCAATTAGCTGATATTTTCACCAAAGCATTGTATTTCGAGAGATTTTTCAATCTAAGGAAGTCTCTCAATATGTGTGCATTATAAACAGAACTGAGATGTTGTCTGGAGTATTGCCAACACCCTGCGACAACACCTTTTCATGCATGTGCATCTTTAGGTTCATTAGGCATGTTGCATTCATGCATTCATTCTGTTTTGTGATGTGTTGGATACTTTGTAACCATTGACCAGTTTTCACTCAGGATTCTTTGCAAATTGTTTTACAGTTTAATGAGATTTAATTGAAGAAGAGTTCTGACTAAATCACGAAGTAGTGGAGGAATGTTCGTGTATTCCATGATCCTGTCCCAAGTGAAAAGTGATTTCGCAAATTCAGAAACTCAAAATAACAAAATGGTTAAAAGAGATAATCTCAATCATCAAATTTGATTGAAAATCAGAAGCAAATGGAAAAAGCTACCTAAAGGGGTCCGTTGAAGATCGTTCCTTTAGTGTGCAGTCTACCACTTCTGTAATAATGAATTTAATGGCTGTCTGATAATAAAATTTTTGAGAATCTTAGGATGTTGCTGGAAGATGTTGCCAACATCGTGGACAACACCTCATTTTTCAACATATTCTTTTTGCATGTGATTGCATTTTATTGCATTGTTACACTCTGTTTTTAGACATAATTAGGACATACATATTTATTTTATGGTGAATATATCTTGCTGAGAAGTTTGAAGTTCGAAATAAACAAAATTTAGTGATTTGCTCAATCCACTAATATTTTGAATTGATTTGTGATTGAAAGTGTTTTTAGTGGAGTTTATTTCGATGTGGAGTTTCTTTATGGAAATCTTGTGAAAATCAATTGGCTTGAGTTATTGCCTTAATTCGGAAATTTGTTGCTATAATGATTTCAAACTCCATTTTAACGTTGGCAATTGTTACTGTTAGGGAACATTAACTGCGATTGAGTGTTAAGAGGTGAAGGGTTTGTGTTTAGATTTGATCTTATCATCAGAATATTTTATGGAAAGAATTTTTATTCACTGATTTTGAAACAGAGATGGGCTACAAAGAAGATGTTGAGCCAGATGTTGACAACACCTCTGACAACATCTTAGAGGATGATTTTTTTTGAGATATTTGATGGTCATTGTTACTGCTGTTGATTCATCTTTGATGGTCATTTTTACTGCTGCTGATCCATCCCTTGCATTCTCTGATGAAGGCTCTGAGGAATCTTCCTCAGAAGCAGATGTTTCATTAGATGCTACTGACATTCTTGCTAACATCTTAGATGAGGAGTATTTGAATATTGTAGAATTTTTCAGAATTTGGAATTTGCTGGCTACTGTCACTGTTATTACACCTTTCTGTAGGAATCCGGTGTTGCTGTTTCTGCGGAAGATGTTTTTGCAGGTGTTGCTGACACCCTGGACAACACCTTAGATGAAAAATACCGAGTAAGCCAATCCTATTCCTCTGTTTTTTTTTTCTGAGAATGCTGCAAACGATTGGCAACACTATGCCAATTGTGACTTCTTTGAGGACCACACCATTGATTTGAAAGCATATGGCGCACAAAGTCTGGTAAAAATTTTCCAACTTAGAAATATGCTCGCTATTGTGATATATGTTACTCTTTACTTTAGACTTATGGTCTTGGAATTATACTGAAATTTGACTAAAGCTGTGTCGAACCCTCTTTCGCAAAATTTGGGAAAATTCATGTGAGGGTTCATATTTTCGAGTTTAGTCCTACTGTGATTAATGGATTCTTTAACTCACCCTAGGTGGAAAAAGATGTGCAGCCTGCTCTTATAAGATAGCTTATGTTCTTTACAAGACTGCAATCAAGACTTGGACTCCGTCCACAAATTTCACGTTTGTCACCAAACAACAAACTGGTGTGATATTTGCTGTAGGAACTGGAGCAGCTTTGAACTTTGGAAAGCTTGTGTTTTACTATAGTTATGCAAT
This sequence comes from Henckelia pumila, assembly GCF_033568475.1. Lineage (NCBI taxonomy): Eukaryota > Viridiplantae > Streptophyta > Magnoliopsida > Lamiales > Gesneriaceae > Henckelia > Henckelia pumila. The sequence continues at coordinate 97,475,908 of NC_133120.1, read as the reverse complement.
ATGCAAACTGTGGGTTGGTATCTTACATGCTCATGTTTCCTTATTTGATATTTGTTGTGCTAGTATCTCAATATTTTGAAAACCATGATGATGATCCTTTATCTGCTGTTGTTGAGGTACTGAATCTTGCACCAGCATTACTTAGAAGTAACATGAAATTGGACCTACCTTGGTCAGAAACAGGTGCTGCTGCAGATGCTGTGGCAGATGTTGCCAACACCTCCCCTGCCACTGCCATATTTGTTCCTCCTACTTCAACAACGGGATTCTATCTTTATTCAATCCCAGATGCTGCATGTTGAACAGAAGATTTTACAAGCCAAAGAAGACATTGCTTACTATGAATCTCTTATGTCTTAATATCGAATTTTTCTTGGTGTAGGTACCTCTTCTGGACAAAAAGGGGGAGAAGATAATCTGGTGGCTCTAGCTCTGATGGAGAAGATAGTGACTCTGGTTCTGAAGGAGAAGAAGCTAGTTCTGGCGAAGCAAATGATAGATCATCACAGAGCATTGTTTAATTTTTTGTGGTTTATTTTGCTCTGCTCTGATTTGTCTTTATGTTTTTGCTCTGATCTGGTTCTAATCAATGTTAGCTTGTTTGATTATGACTCTTTGATTTGTTCTAAGTTTTTTTCTGCCCTGACTTAAGTGTTGTGAGGAGATGTTGGGAACATCCTCGACAACATCTGTGCTTAGACTAAGGGGGAGAATGTATTTTCGTATTCAGGGAGAGAATTGCTATTCAGAGGAGTTGTGATGTGTACTGAATTGATTAAATGTGTTTTGTGATTCACTTTTGAACAGGTATTAAGTATTTTCTGATATCGCTAAGTGTTGTGTTCATATGTTGCCAACATCCTTGACAACACTTAGAATTGAAAGATTAAATTCAGGGGGAGAACTGATTTGATAAGTTTGAACTCAGGGGGAGTTCTGAGAATTAATATTCAGGGGGAGTTGCTGAATTGCTTTTAGGTGTTTTGTCCAGAAAGGCAAAAAGGGGGAGATTGAAAGGAATTAACTATTCCTTGATATCTTTCCATGTTTTGAAAAATTATAATATTGTGTTTTGTCTTTCTAGGATTGATAGTTAATATTGTGTTTCTTATCTATATGCTTGATATATTTTAAACTAGGAATAGTTTTGATTTGAATTGAGATAATATAATATTTCTAGATTTAAAATATGGTTGATTGGATTATAGAATGATATTTTCTATATTTGAAAGAGTTTAAATATTTATATATTTACTTGATTATTTTAGGAGATATTATTCACTTATCATAATATATCTGTATCTCCTAACTTATCTTTATTTTCTTATCTTTGTAGATTGGTTCGAGTTTGAAAGGAAAGAAGATCAAGGTTTATTGGAGATAAGATTGTTCAAGCTTAATTGGGTGTCCTTCAAGTTGAATAAATAGGAGAGCAGATCGTGCAAAATGTGGTGTGTAGAAATATAGAGTTTGAGCGAGATAAAGAGAGCGCACCACAGAGCTTCATATAGACAATTCAGAGATACATTCACGAGAAATCAAGAGCTCTGAATTGAAGAAGAAGATCGAAGATAGCACAACAGTGGTTGTTGCGTTTCTGTATTGCCGTGAAGTTTTTCCAGAACACTTGGAGTTTACACTTGCAAAAGTGTTGGTCGAAAGACCTTTTGTTGTTCTCATATTTCGGCAATCAGAACCAACTCCTTATTCGGTTTTATTGTTCTACTTTCAGTAGACTTTTAAAGGAGTAGTTTTTATTTATTCTTTGTTTTCTCACATGCTTTGAGAAAATTGATTTTTACAATAATTCACTAGTTTTAAGGTTTGTAAAACTGTAAGGCCCGAAAATATTAAATTATTAATTATGGAATTGAGAATTAAATTCCATATTATGGGCTAATATTTATTTGAGAAGTTATGGAAATGATAGATTTAATTTCCGAGCTAAAATATTTAATTTGAGAATTTACGAATTTTGAGAATTAAATTCCGAGAATTCTTATATTAAAAGAATAAATATTCGATTTGAATATTTATGGAATTGAAGATTTAATTCCATGTTTCGAAAATTAAAGAAGATGAATTTTGAAGATACAACTCGATCAGGGACTGATTTGCACATACTGATATTTGAAGGGCTAGAATGCAAAAGACCGGGATTATTTAATTAATCCGAATTTAATTTATTTTAATCCGAGAATATTTAATTTGGGAATATTTAGAGTTTTGATTTAAATTCTAATATTCTTAAATTATTTAGGATTGAAATTGTATTAAAACAAAGGTCGAGGACTGAATTGCAATTAATGAAAACTTCAGGGACTAAATTGCAATTTATGCAATAGCTATGCGATTTTAAGCATAATTATCAGAATGAAACGTGTTATGTTCAGAATAGAATCAGGAATTTGAGAACAGAGGTCGAAACCTCTTCCTTTTTCTTTTGAATTCGATTGTTTCAAATCGCCGTAACTTTTGATCCGTTCGTCCGATTTCGATTCCGAAAGATGTTCTGGAATCCTTGCGACGAGTACTTCGATTTGATGTAAGTTTCTGATTACTTCGGTATGGTTTGAAGATTGAAATATTGCAGAGATCAGATGTTGAGCATGAATATGGCTTTCTATTGAATTATGTAGTTCCGTATCGATGTCGAATCAGTTATTTGATGCCGTATGAATTCCAATGAGTTTTTACAGCATGTATTTAGAATGTATGCTTCTGATATGCTGAGAATATGATGTTATGTTGCTGATATGTTGATGAGAAACCATAATTGAAATTGAAAATGGTTTCGATATTTTGTCGGTTACCGATTTTTAATCGTTACGCTGTCGATTCGTGTTTTGAGACAAGTTTGATAGATGATTTTTGAGATACGATGTTCTTTGATATGTTTATGATAATAGCTGTTGGTTTGAAGAGTTGAATGACAATGAACGGATATGAAAAACCGTAAGAATGGAGTTGAAAGTAGAAATGAATTCGATACCGTAACGATTCTCGATTGTCAATCGCTACGATGATTGGTTATGTTTTGAAACCATACTGATAGTCTACGATTGAGCTAATGATCTTGAGATTGTATACTGATTTTGTTACATAATAATATTTATATGTAAGATGTGTTACGAGATCAATCAACTCCAGAGGTCGAATTGTGAACCGAGGAAGTTCACTTGAGATTTGAAATGCATTTGATTGAAGATGTGTTGATGATTTTGACTCGATTCTGAAAGGAATGAATTGAACGAAGATTGATGTACATGTTTGAGGTTGAAGATTTCAGAACAGACGAAATACGAAGGTAAAAGTGGACTACTATTTGATTGGGAATACAACTCGAGATGGTTTGTATCGAGTTTCCCTAAATCACATACTTGTTTGCTTAATTGCTCTTATGTGTTTTACCTTGAGTTATTGAATAAGTTGTTGTTATAATGAATGCTTTGAGAATGATATATATATGTTGCATTCATCTTGAAGACTTATTCTTTGATTTTGAAATGAACGGAAATGTTCGAATAGACGATTTGAGGAATCGTATATGTATGGCCTGGGTGGATGTTTTAGCCTAGCGTCTGATTTGCATATATGATTGCTTCAAATTCTAGAGAAGAAAGATAAGTAACCCCACCTCGATTGGGAGAGTCGGTGGATTAGTTATGATATCTACTTCTCGGGATCCCAACCGACGAATGACGAAATGAACCTTGTTTTGAAAACATGCATTGTACTTACTTTTATATCATGATCTTGATATATGCTTATATGCATGTTTAGTTGCTTTTATTGGGAAATATATTTCTCACCGGAGTTATCCGGCTATTGTTATGTTGTATGTGTCATGGCAATAGGAGGGAATGGAGCAGAACAAAGACAATCTTGAAGAACAAGGGTTGAAGAGATATAGCGTGATGATCCGAGTTAGATGGTTGAGTGAACTGTCATGAGGTAGAGTTGAGCTTTAAACATGATCTTGTTATAGCTACTTGTTTTACAACGTGTAGATGATCTAGTTGTTATCTTGTAGTTGTATTTAGGATTTGATAGACGTTTAAATCCTTTGAAACAACATGGTGTAGCTTGATCTTGAATGAATAACATTGCTTCTTGCATGATTATGAGCCTTATGTTAATGTTTTAAGGCTTTGTTATGATTCATTTCTATTAATTAGATCATGTTAGAATGCATGATAGCTTATGATATTGAAAAAGGCTTTGCATGAACTTATATTAGATGATAATTGCATGATAGAACCTATTTGACAGCAGCTGAGCCCTTCGTTTTATTTCTGGTGCAGTGGCCTGCGCACGGGCGAGCTACTGCTCGCGCGCGCGCAAGCCAGCCCATGGAGCCTCGGGCTCGTTGAACTGCGCCCGCGCGAGGGGTGATGCCCACGCGTGCGCAGGGCAATCCCTTTTTAAAAAAAAATAATTTTTTTAGTTATTTAGTCTTTGATTTTTGGACTATGAATTACAAGAATTTGATTAAATGAGAGATTAGAACTCGGGTCGTCACAACAGGTGGTATCAGAGCGTAAGTTCTTGGACTGAGATAGAAGCTGAGCGGGGTAGATTGAGTCACATGCATGAATTGTATTGCATGATTATGCATTACTTGATTTGATAATTCGATGATTTGATAAATTGCATGTGAGCATGATCTATATTTGAAATTCAATTGCCTGATTTACTGATTTGTAAATTTTTGAAATTTTTACCGTTTTGTTATAAGATTTTTCTCGGGTGATGTAAGCTCCCATAATTGAATAGAACAGTGTTCTTTGCGTGACGTAAGCACCCCGACTGACATACTGGTATGGCCAGACTAAACAGAATGGTATGGTCAGATTGAACAAAACAGAACGGTATTGCTCAGCTGAATGAAATATCTCTGGTTGAACAGAACAAAAGATTAGCAAATAGATGATGTTGTAGGTAATAGTTGGTTTGAATAACTTGATTAGTTGTTCAAATATCGGAAATATTCAGATGAATATCGGATCAGATTGATTGAATACCAACTTCGAAACCTAGCAACTAGCTGGTAGATTTTGATAAAAAATGATAAGAGGCAGAGGTATGTTGTTTGTTGGTAAGTGCTTAGAACAGCATTTTGTTTATAGTTCTTTGCCACAACAGATAGAAATGATGAGAAAGAAAAATATAACCGGTAGAAGTTGAATCTTTTGAATTTGAGATATGCCTTCTTAGAATTTTCAAGCCTATTACAATTCTTTGAATTGTAGATGATGAAAAGCTCAAGATTGAGTGAATTATTTAATGTCTTGAATCCGCAGATTATGTCTGAATAAATGTTGACGACTGAAACATTTGTTTAAAGACATAGCCTTGTAGAGGATAATGGAAGCTGAATGATGAGTTAGGAGAATGAAATTGTAGACATGAAAGAGTATGTGAGATACTCACAACTCTAACTACAATTTTTATTTTAGAACAGATATGAGGTGAATGATATGAGAAGAAATCTCTAACTCTAGCGAATCGAGATGAATTAGTCTGATTCTGAATGCAGAGTATATTAGAAATTATTACACTTTTTGTGGAGGAAGATATCTGAACAAACAGTGTAAGGACAATTCAGACAGATGTGCTAAAATTTATTCAATGAATAAATTCCAGAGGTATACAGAGGATCAGAATGAAATTGCACCTGAGAATGAAATCTCAGGTAACAGATTTATTTTGTTTTGACCTGTTTATTATTGGTGCAATAGATATATGATAGCTGAAAGCTTATTATATGATTACCTCTGTATTAGAAAAGAGATTTTGTGAATTGAACTGAAGATTAGAACTATTGCCTCGATGAACTGAAACTGAACATGATATTGTTCATGTGAGAATTTACCTAAGTACTGATTAGAGATAGTTGCAGATTATTGAATCACTGGATTTTGTGATTTACCCCATCAGTATGATGATAAGAAGCGATAAAATTAGATCAACAAGAACATAGTGTGCATATGAATATGATGATATGATATAGAATCTCGAATTAAGATTCTGTGATTTCGGTTTGATATATGATGTTTGATTACAGAAATATTCCGAAATCAATATATTCGATGCACGAGATATGTTCAAGATCTAAATTAGTATTGATAGGTATGCCAATGAATAGAGATTACAGATATGTTCCAGTAAGATTTTTAACTTTAGTTTAAATTGTGAACTGGAATTCAATAGCGAAGTGATGAATTGAAGAATTTATGAATTACCGACTTGATGAGATTATGAATTGGATATTAATCTTGAGGTTTAGAAGATATATGATGATATGAAAATCAGTTACAGATGATTCTTTTCTTTGATTATGCTGAATCGGTTACATCAATTGGAGATATAATTCTTGAATGATTTAATGTTGATTGGCTCTCATGGCACATTGCTTTCGTTTAGAGCCTGTGTTGATTTACTCATTCTGAGTTATGTGATGCAAGTTAGTTGTTTTCACTTTGCAGAGTTTGTTATCCAGAAGAATCGATTTTGGATGACCTTGATTGAGGGATTTTCTCAATCTTGGTTTATTTCTTTTGATTTTGAGAATTATTGATCCTTTGATGATATTTCAGCGTATTTTAAGATAGTGGCTCGTAACTGATAGGAGAATTTGAATATGATCCATGATTTTTTGGGTTAGATGATATGATTTGTCGGTATTTGGAGATAGAAATAAGGAATGAAATAGGCATCCGATGAATTGATTTCAGATTTCTGTTTATTCTGATTTGAATATTCAGATGAATATAACACCAATCAGAATGATTTTTTTTCGATTGGAAGTAAAGCAGAATTGTTCAGAAGATGAAAGCAACACAGAAAGTAAACTGAAGTAATTAGAATTCAGTACAGAATGCCAGATTGAGATATGAATTGAAGCCTCAGATCCGAATGAATGAATTATATTATGATTGATTATTTGATTGTGCCTGATATTTCCGAAAAGAGATATCAAAATTTGAAAATTGCATAACAATGAATTCAATATTCATTCGATAATTGTTTTATCAGAAGATAAAGCAAAGAAAAGTAACAAAAATAGTACGTTTGTGAAGTTAAACGTACAGAGATTTTCTGATGAAGTTGAAAATCGTTGATCAGAAGAGTTTAATGTTAGTCTGGAAACTCCAAACATTGAAACAAGATTATACTTTGAAAGAATATTTTACAAAAACTACCGTGATGAAACAATATAGATGAGGTAAACAGGTGGTAGTTATGAACTGATTCATGAACATTACTGTATACGATGATCTGTCTGTATGAACAAATCATTGAATTGTGATTAGATTCATTGTAAAATGAACAGTAAGCCAGGAAATAATGTTTCAGATTGAAACATTGGGTTTACTATTAATTTTAATACAGAAGATCCGAAGACTTTGAGTACTTTTTGAGGAAAAGGTGCAATATATTATCTTTGAATGGGAAGAATAGTCAGAGATGATGAATTGAATTTGTGAGAATGAACTTTTTATCTGATATGATACCGATTATCCACAGTTCTGAATACTTTGAAATCTGTGACTACAACATATTATACTCTGATTAATTGATAGTCCGAATAGACTAATCAGAATTTGGCAGAATACTCTGTATGAGATGTGACGAACAGCTATTCATTCAGATCCGTGAAGAAGATAGAGATATGATGAAAGTACAGGAATGATTAAAATCTATTGTCCGAATTAAGACTTTATATTTATTTGACAGAATGTGGCATCGATTGATTGACTAATGTTCTGAGATTTGAATTCGATTGATGGATTATCTGAGTCGATTTTCCAAATATTGAGGATATTCTCAGAACTTTAATACCTGATTCGGTATTATTTGATTTGATATGTTGCCACTTGAGGATTATAATTCCTGTAACAGCTATTGAGCCAATTTTGAAATAATGCTATGATGTTATAATGAAAAGAAATCCAATTTCTTGTGTTGAAATGATATTACCGAGGTATATGACATCAGATCAGACATGATTTGTCGATATCAGATCGGATTTGATTCGAGATACACAACGAATTTGACAATGAATCTGTATGAAATGAAAACAGAAAAGAAGAACCAGAATTAGTAATTGAATGATAGATATAACTTTGGAAGCTGAAACGGATTAGTTAAGCGACAAAGTTATTCTTGAAACATCATTCAATTCAGAATAGATTAAAAGCAGAATTTCATTTACAGATTCAGAATATGAAGTTGAATATTGAACTTCATTGAATAAGATGTCAGATGGAATTGACGATGGGAAAGATTTATTCTTTTCAGCTTGATACAATGAATCTGAATTGTTTCATGTATCTAGAGTAAGGAAGTATTGATAGATTCCTTCTATGTACTTGAATCAGACAAGAGGACTAATGAAAAGATTCTGAGATAAGTCGAATATTCGACAGATTCTTGATTTAGAATAGAAACAACTCAGAGAGAATTCTTTGTAGTACTTGAGTACAACTGATGATTGAAGTGAGAATAACTTCAGATAATCATTCAGTCTATCAGACTTGATATTTGACTTGACTACGATTTCGAGGACGAAATCATTTCTTAGAGGGGAGGAATTGTAAGGCCCGAAAATATTAAATTATTAATTATGGAATTGAGAATTAAATTCCATATTATGGGCTAATATTGATTTGAGAAGTTATGAAAATGATAGATTTAATTTCCGAGCTAAAATATTTAATTTGAGAATTTACGAATTTTGAGAATTAAATTCCGAGAATTCTTATATTAAAAGAATAAATATTCGATTTGAATATTTATGGAATTGAAGATTTAATTCCATGTTTCGGAAATTAAAGAAGATGAATTTTGAAGATACAACTCGGTCAGGGACTGATTTGCACATACTGATATTTGAAGGGCTAGAATGCAAAAGACCGGGATTATTTAATTAATCCGAATTTAATTTATTTTAATCCGAGAATATTTAATTTGGGAATATTTAGAGTTTTGATTTAAATTCTAATATTCTTAAATTATTTAGGATTGAAATTGTATTAAAGCAAAGGCCGAGGACTGAATTGCAATTAATGAAAACTTCAGGGACTAAATTGCAATTTATGCAATAGCTATCCAATTTTAAGCATAATTATCAGAATGAAACGTGTCATGTTCAGAATAGAATCAGGAATTTGAGAACAGAGGTCGAAACCTCTTCCTTTTTCTTTTGAATTCGATTGTTTCAAATCGCCGTAACTTTTGATCCGTTCGTCCGATTTCGATTTCGAAAGATGTTCTGGAATCCTTGTGACGAGTACTTCGATTTGATGTAAGTTTCTGATTACTTCGGTATGGTTTGAAGATTGAAATATTGCAGAGATCAGATGTTGAGCATGAATATGGCTTTCTATTGAATTATGTAGTTCCGTATCGATGTCGAATCAGTTATTTGATGCCGTATGAATTCCAATGAGTTTTTACAGCATGTATTTCGAATGTATGCTTCTGATATGCTGAGAATATGATGTTATGTTGCTGATATGTTGATGAGAAACCATAATTGAAATTGAAAATGGTTTCGATATTTCGTCGGTTACCGATTTTTAATCGTTACGCCGTCGATTCGTGTTTTGAGACAAGTTTGATAGATGATTTTTGAGATAAGATGTTCTTTGATATGTTTATGATAATAGCTGTTGGTTTGAAGAGTTGAATGACAATGAACGGATATGAAAAACCGTAAGAATGGAGTTGAAAGTAGAAATGAATTCGATACCGTAACGATTCTCGATTGTCAATCGCTACGATGATTGGTTATGTTTTGAAACCATACTGATAGTCTACGATTGAGCTAATGATCTTGAGATTGTATACTGATTTTGTTACATAATAATATTTATATGTAAGATGTGTTACGAGCTCAATCAACTCCAGAGGTCGAATTGTGAACCGAGGAAGTTCGCTTGAGATTTGAAATGCATTTGATTGAAGATGTGTTGATGATTTTGACTCGATTCTGAAAGGAATGAATTGAACGAAGATTGATGTACATGTTTGAGGTTGAAGATTTCAGAACAGACGAAATACGAAGGTAAAAGTGGACTACTATTTGATTGGGAATACAACTCGAGATGGTTTGTATCGAGTTTCCCTAAATCACATACTTGTATGCTTAATTGCTCTTATGTGTTTTACCTTGAGTTATTGAATAAGTTGTTGTTATAATGAATGCTTTGAGAATGATATATATATGTTGCATTCATCTTGAAGACTTATTCTTTGATTTTGAAATGAACGGAAACGTTCGAATAGACGATTTGAGGAATCGTATATGTATGACCTGGGTGGTTGTTTTAGCCTAGCGTCTGATTTGCATATATGATTGCTTCAAAGTCTAGAGAAGAAAGATAAGTAACCCCACCTCGATTGGGAGATTCGGTGGATTAGTTATGATATCTACTTCTCGGGATCCCAACCGACGAATGACGAAATGAACCTTGTTTTGAAAACATGCATTGTACTTACTTTTATATCATGATCTTGATATATGCTTATATGCATGTTTAGTTGCTTTTACTTGGAAATATATTTCTCACCGGAGTTATCCGGCTATTGTTATGTTGTATGTGTCATGGCAATAGGAGGGAATGGAGCAGAACAAAGACAATCTTGAAGAACAAGGGTTGAAGAGATATAGCGTGATGATCCGAGTTAGATGGTTGAGTGAACTGTCATGAGGTAGAGTTGAGCTTTAAACATGATCTTGTTATAGCTACTTGTTTTACAACGTGTAGATGATCTAGTTGTTATCTTGTAGTTGTATTTAGGATTTGATAGACGTTTAAATCCTTTGAAACAACATGGTGTAGCTTGATCTTGAATGAATAACATTGCTTCTTGCATGATTATGAGCCTTATGTTTATGTTTTAAGGCTTTGTTATGATTCATTTCTATTAATTAGATCATGTTAGAATGCATGATAGCTTATGATATTGAAAAAGGCTTTGCATGAACTTATATTAGATGATAATTGCATGATAGAACCTATTTGACAGCAGCTGAGCCCTTCGTTTTATTTCTGGTGCAGTGGCCTGCGCACGGGCGAGCTACTGCTCGCGCGCGCGCAAGCCAGCCCATGGAGCCTCGGGCTCGTTGAACTGCGCCCGCGCGTGCGCAGGGCAATCCCTTTTAAAAAAAAAAAAAAAAAATTTTTTTAGTTATTTAGTCTTTGATTTTTGGACTATGAATTACAAGAATTTGATTAAATGAGAGATTAGAACTCGGGTCGTCACAAAAACTCTTTGATTATTTTCAGTGAAAGTTTTGCCCTGAGGCGCTGCAAGAGTATTTTATACTCTTGCTTAAATATTTGAGTCTGATTTGTTTGGTTGCTTATCTATTTTATTCATTGCTTTCAAAAATTCTGATGCATGTTAATCAAGGTGTTATTGAAGATGTTGTCAACACCTAGTGACAACATTTGAATCTGTTTTATGTGCAACCTTTTATTACTTTAGTACTTGTGCATATTTACTCTTGATTATTTTTATTGTTGGTTTACTGTTAGTTTGCTGTTACTATTCACGTTTTAATATTTTCGCTGCGTGTTGTCAACACCTAGTGACAACATCTGATTCTGATAATTTTTATGAACCATGATATCCCTTACAATTTACATGGCTTGAAAGAAATTGGCCATAAAATGCATCGACCCAATAGCCGACGACGCTCAAAGCCCGTAAATATTATACTGTAGAGATTCAGCTACGTTATGTCACGTGCAACTTCAAATCAAACAGGAAGTTTTAGTGAAATTGCGAACTTACCCTCAAGTTCTTCTTTGGGCTTAATTCTTTTCATTTTTTTTCTCTTTATCAGCAGCACACTTGCAAATACAGCTAGTATTAATAGGCCCACACGGTCACACCAACTGAAACAAAAGCGATGATCATAGTTCGATTGTTACAATATTTTTTCCCTGCAAAATCATCACGGATTATAATTATTTTCCTAATATTCCAAATAATTTAGATATTATTTCATTAATTCATTACGAAAAATTATTTCACTAATTAGGAAGAAACTATATATAGAAATCTTGTCATGGAAATTTAATTGCAAATTATTACAGGAATCTATTTTTATTTTATCTATATCTATATCTATATCTATATCTATATCTATCTATATCTATACCTATATAAAAGATATCTATATCTATATCTATACCTATATAAAAGAATGAATAAAAGGTCAAAGTTTTACCATTGTGAAATAACAACGTTGTCCTTTATTTACACTATAAGTAAAATCATAAAAAAATATATAGGATTATAAAAGTAAAAACAACACTTTAGTTATAGTACATAAACGTAAATCAATATTATATTATATGTAAAATAGATTATTATGATAATATCAAAATTGACAAAGTGTGTGCAAATTAGATAAGGATTCAGTTTTCAAAAAGATTGAAATACTTAAATATTTTGTTTTTTATTTTCTTGTAGATAAAGTGGTCAATATTTATATGTAAAATCGATTATCATGATAAAATCAAAATTGAAAAAATATGTGCATATTGTATAAAAATTCAGTTTTCAAAAAAAAAATTAAAATATCAAAATATGTTTTTTATTTTCTTGCAGATAAAGTGATTATATTTTTTCCACAAATATTTTTAAAAAAAAATTCACAAAAATCTTAATTAAATACGATTCATTCATTCAGTTATAAAAGAGTGAAAAAAGGTCAAAGTTTTATCATTAAGAAATAACAACGTTCTCCTTTATTTACACTATAAGTAAAATCATATAAAAAATATATAGGGTTATAAAAATAAAAACAACACTTTAGTTATAGGACATAAACATAAATCAATATTATATTATATGTAAAATAGATTATTATGATAAGGTCAAAATAGACAAAGTGTGTGCAAATTAGATAAGGATTCAGTTTAAAAAAAGATTGAAATACTTAAATATTTTGTTTTTTATTTTCTTGTAGATCAAGTGATCAATATTTATATGTGAAATCGATTATCATGATAAAATCAAAATTAAAAAAATATGTGCATATTATATAAAAATTCAGTTTTCAAAAAAAATTGAAATCAAAATAGTTTGTTTTTTATTTTCTTGTATATAAAGTGAATATAATTTTTTCACAAATATTTTTAAAAAGTTTTTGCAAAAATCTTAATTAAATACTATTCAGTTTCTTAAAATATTGAAACACCAAATTTTTAATTTTTATTTGTTTGTATACTGAATAAACATATATTTTTTAAAAAAATCTTATTTATTTTAATTCGTGTAAGGACCTATTGAAGTAAAAAATTATATCATGAGTTCATATTTAAATATATACAAATATTATATTTGGAAAAGTTATTAATAAAAGAGTGAATAAAAGGTCAAAGTTTTACCATTGTGAAATAACAACGTTGTCCTTTATTTACACTATAAGTAAAATCAAATAAAAATATATAGGGTTATAAAAGTAAAAACAACACTTTAGTTATAGGACATAAATGTAAATCAATATTATATTATATGTAAAATAGATTATTATGATAATATCAAAATTGACAAAGTGTGTGCAAATTAGATAAGGATTCAGTTTTCAAAAAGATTGAAATACTTAAATATTTTGTTTTTTATTTTCTTGTAGATAAAGTGGTCAATATTTATATGTAAAATCGATTATCATGATAAAATAAAAATTGAAAAAATATGTGCATATTGTATAAAAATTCAGTTTTCAAAAAAAATTAAAATATCAAAATATGTTTTTTATTTTCTTACAGATAAAGTGAATATATTTTTTCCACAAATATTTTTAAAAACAATTCACAAAAATCTTAATTAAATACGATTCATTCATTCAGTTATAAAAGAGTGAAAAAAGGTCAAAGTTTTATCATTGTGAAATAACGACGTTGTCCTTTATTTACACTATAAGTAAAATCATATAAAAAATATATAGGGTTATAAAAATAAAAACAACACTTTAGTTATAGGACATAAACGTAAATAAATATTATATTATATGTAAAATGGATTATTATGATAAGGTCAAAATTGACAAAGTGTATGCAAATTAGATAAGGATTCAGTTTTAAAAAAAGATTGAAATACTTAAATATTTTGTTTTTTATTTTCTTGTAGATCAAGTGATCAATATTTATATGTAAAATCGATTATCATGATAAAATCAAAATTAAAAAAATATGTGCATATTATATAAAAATTCAGTTTTCAAAAAAAAATTGAAATCAAAATAGTTTTTTTATTATTTTCTTTTATATAAAGTGAATATAATTTTTCCACAAATATTTTTAAAAAAATTTTGCAAAAATCTTAATTAAATACTATTCAGTTTCTTAAAATATTGAAACACCAAATTCTTGATTTTTATCTGTTTGTATACTGAATAAACATATATTTTTTTAAAAAATCTTATTTATTTTAATTCGTGTAAGGACTTATTGAAGTAAAAAATTATATAATGAGTTCATATTTAAATATATACAAATATTATATTTGGAAAAGTTATTAATAAAGAGTGAATAAAAGATCAAAGTTTTACCATTGTGAAATAACAACGTTGTCCTTTATTTACACTATAAGTAAAATCATATAAAAATATATAGGGTTATAAAAGTAAAAACAACACTTTAGTTATAGGACATAAACGTAAATCAATATTATATTATATGTAAAATAGATTATTATGATAATATCAAAATTGACAAAGTGTGTGCAAATTAGATAAGGATTCAGTTTTAAAAAAGATTGAAATACTTAAATATTTTGTTTTTTTATTTTCTTGTAGATAAAGTGGTCAATATTTATATGCAAAATCGATTATCATGATAAAATCAAAATTGAAAAAATATGTGCATATTGTATAAAAATTCAGTTTTCAAAAAAAATTAAAATATCAAAATATGTTTTTTATTTTCTTACAGATAAAGTGAATATATTTTTTCCACAAATATTTTTAAAAAATATTCACAAAAATCTTAATTAAATACGATTCATTCATTCAGTTATAAAAGAGTGAAAAAAGGTCAAAGTTTTATCATTGTGAAATAACAATGTTGTCCTGTATTTACACTATAAGTAAAATCATATAAAAAATATATAGGGTTATAAAAATAAAAACAACACTTTAGTTATAGGACATAAACGTAAATCAATATTATATTATATGTAAAATAGATTATTATGATAAGGTCAAAATTGATAAAGTGTGTGCAAATTAGATAAGGATTCAGTTTTAAAAAAGATTGAAATACTTAAATATTTTGTTTTTTATTTTCTTGTAGATCAAGTGATCAATATTTATATGTAAAATCTATTATCATGATAAAATCAAAATTAAAAAAATATGCATATTATATAAAAATTCAGTTTTTAAAAAAAATTGAAATCAAAATAGTTTGTTTTTTATTTTTTGTATATAAAGTGAATATAATTTTTCCACAAATATTTTTAAAAATTTTTTGCAAAAATCTTAATTAAATACTATTCAGTTTCTTAAAATATTGAAACACCAAATTCTTGATTTTTATTTGTTTGTATACTGAATAAACATATATTTTTTAAAAAAATCTTATTTATTTTAATTCGTGTAAGGACCTATTGAAGTAAAAAATTATATCATGAGTTCATATTTAAATATATACAAATATTATATTTGGAAAAGTTATTAATATATATATATATATATATATATATATATATATATGTTAATTAAATAATATACAGATGTTTAAATAAATCAATTCAAATATAGTCAAGTTTTAAAATAAAATAATAAATAAAAAAAATATATCAACACACACATATCATATATATAAAAGTTGAAATTAAAAATTTAATTAATTTTCCTTCACATAAAAGATAAAACCATTTAAAAAATTATGAGATGGTCTTGCAATTAAAAATATCATATTTCTAATCTTTTATAAATTATTATTTATAAAGTCACGTGAAATACCAAAATATTTTTTAAGTACTTGAAATACTTATTAGTTGCAATGTTAAAGATTATATTGATTATTATTATAAGGTCAAAATTGAGAAAATGTGTGCAAATTAGATAAGGATTCAGTTTCCAAAAATATTAAAATCCTTGAATACTTTGTTTTTTATTTTCTTGTAGATAAAATTATCAATATTTATATTATATGTAAAATCGATTATTATGATAAGATCAAAATTGAAAAAGTATGTGCATATTATATAAAAATTCAGCTTTCAAAAAAATTGAAATATCAAAACACTTTGTTTTTTATTTTCTTGTAGATAAAGTGAATATATTTTTTTCACAAATATTTATAAAAAAGATTCACAAAATCTTAATTAAATACTATTTAGTTTCTTAAAATATTTAAACACCAATTCTTGATTTGTATTTGTTTGTATACTGAATAAAAATATTTTTTTTAAAAACAATTATATATTTTAATTCGTGTAAGGACCTATTGAGATAAAAAATTATATCATGAGTTCATATTTAAATATATACAAATATTAGATTTGGAAAATTTATTAATATATATATATATATATGTGTGTGTGTGTGTTAATTAAATAATATACAGATGTTGAAATAAATAAATTCAAATATAGTCAAGTTTTAATATAAAATAATAAATAAAAAAAATACATCAACACACACATATCACATATATAAAAGTTGAAATTAAAATTTTAACTAATTTTCCTTCACATAAAAGCTAAAACCATTTAAAAATAATTATGAGATGGTCTTGCAATTAAAAATATCAGACTTCTAATATTTTATAAAGTATTATAATTTATAAAGTCACGTGAAATACCAAAATATTTTTTTAAGTATTTGAAATACTTATTAGTTTCAATGTTAAAGATTATAAAAAATTATATATTTTAATTCGCGTAAGGACCTATTGAGATAAAGAATTATATCATGAGTTCATATTTAAATATATACAAATATTAGATTTGGAAAATTTATTAATATATATATATATATATATATGTTAATTAAATAATATACAGATGTTGAAATAAATAAATTCAAATATAGTCAAGTTTTAATATAAAATAATAAATAAAAAAAATACATCAACACACACATATCACATATATAAAAGTTGAAATTAAAATTTTAACTAATTTTCCTTCACATAAAAGCTAAAACCATTTAAAAATAATTATGAGATGGTCTTGCAATGAAAAATATCAGACTTCTAATATTTTATAAAGTATTATAATTTATAAAGTCACGTGAAATACCAAAATATTTTTTTAAGTATTTGAAATACTTATTAGTTTCAATGTTAAAGATTATATTGATTTCATAACTAAACATGTAATAGTTTTTCTTTCAAATAGTATATATATTACCAATTACTATAAAATATACTTTATTTAAAGAACGAAAACACTTCAATAAAGTGATGATAATGAACCGAGTCTAAACTTAGTCTTGTATTAAACCCGTCCCGGAGAAACGAGTTTAGACTCGGCCTAACGTGTTCACAAACAAGTCCAAGTGTGTCTTCGCGTTTGGCCAGACCCACCATATAAATTGTTATTAATAAAGATGATAAGAATATTGATTTTTTCATAGAGAAAAAATAATGCATGATAAATGGAAAAAAAATCGTGAAATAGATAAAAATTCATTATATAGAGGAAAATATTTATTAATAATTTAAATTAAGGTTTAGAATGCATTATATATGTTATTAATTTTATTACATAAATTAATATTTGTAAAACAAGTAATTAACACATAAATTAAAAATTACAAAATGAATATTTTATTTAATTTGATTAACATATCTAACTTATTAGCAAATATATAATAAATAATATCGATTCAGAGCAACATACAAAAGAAAGAAAATAAAACAAATGCATGGTACCAAAAATGTCATACTTGCTCAATATTAATCAACCAAATAATTGAAATTCGAGTTAATAATTGCATAAGAATCAATATCAATATTGTGCCAAAATAAAACTATATATATTAAAATTTAAACATTATATCTATAGGCTGACATGAGTTATTGATAATGTATTATTTTAAACTGTTACAATGATGACTGTAAATTGAAACTGTAAACTTTTGGTAAAGTGACAAGCGATCGATCATACAATTGATATCAAAGCTAAGGTCACGTGTTCAATTCTCATTCATTACAAGAAGTGCAATGAAGATTGTTGAGTCCAATAATTGTCCTTGCTGTGTAAAACAATCAAACCATGACGCTTGATTGTTGTGCGGTTTAAAAGATTTGAGTTTCATTATTACCGCGAGTTATAACTTTTGGTAAAACAGCAAACTTTCAGTCCTCTATATTATTAAAGACACTAAATTAAAAATAATATACATTTATTCTCAAAATGAATAAGACAGTTGAAATAAAAGATGAAATGTTAACATTTTTAATCAAAAACATTCAAAATTCGAGTAAAAATTTAGCAAAAAAAATTATTTCAATAGTGGATTTCGAACAAATTAACATTAAATTAAAAATAGAAAAAAAAAACGTCCAAAAATACATTGATTATTAACGATATTGACTTACAAGTAATAGAAGATAATATCACAAGAATGGAGGTTGGAAACAATGAAATTATTTGCACTCTTGCAAAGAATTTTTTTAGCATAATCCAACAAAAGAATCAAAGAATAAAGATATAAAAATAAAAATAATTGATAGAGAAATAATTTTCTCAAAACAGTAGTTGTAAAATAATTTTTCAAAATTATATATTATTTGATATATTTTTTCTTAAATTTTATTTATTAAATATGTCACGACATCAAATTATATATTTTCCTCTTTTTAAAAAAAATTATATATTTTTCTTAATGTATAATTTATACAAAATTGTAGTATTTGTTACAACTATTATTTGCAACAACGTCTATAAATTTCAATTATACTTATAACATATAAAATCTTTCAACAAAAATTCTTCGCACTCATTTTATAATACATGTTGTAAATATCATATTACATTGAATTTAATATTTACTAAATATTATGAAAATTATTAACTAACTGCATATTTATCTCTTCTTATCTCAACTCATTTATTTAACAACATTTATCGATAATAAAAAGCATTCTCACAACGCACGTCACTTTTACTAGTAAATTAAAAGGTCTGCATAGTGATAAATAATAAAATAAGAAGTATAAGATTTTAATGACTCGTTGTCATGATAAAATGAGTTATTCAACATTATAGATCTGATAATATAGGATAACAAAATTATAGAATGGTTCTGCGAGTTTATTGCATGGTTAAATATTTTAAGATTTATTTAATTAAAATAATAATAATCTGAAAAATAATAAATACTTACTTATGAATTCAAGTGCTTTGTGCGTTAATTATAGGGCAATTTGCTCAAAAATCCCAAATGCAAACATATTTTGCTTTGGGGTCCCTAGTCATAAAATGTGGTACAAAACAATACAATATGTGGTACAAAACCATACAAGATGTGGTACAAATTAACAAAAATTGTGGTACAAAAAAGTGGCTAGGGAGTGCAGAGCAAAACATGTTTGCATTGGGGATTTTTGAGCAATTTGTACTTAATTATATCAAAGAGTATAAATAATGAATAATGTTAAAAGGTAAAACAAATATACCGTACACCAAATTTTACATCAATTATATGATGAGATTTTACATCTAATTTTTTTGTGTTGTAAGTAGTGTTATACAAATATATTTGTACCTATAGAATTACTCTTAAATAATATATAAATACTTCAAAAGATTGGTAAATTCATCTATTAATTACAATTATTTCTAAGGATTGGAATGATAATTGATATGTATACTATTAGCCGATAAAAAATTACCATAAAAAATTATATAAGAAATTCAAGAGTTTGATAAATTTAACAAACGAATTAAAGAGAAAATACCCGTAACACATAATTCATTATGTAATGATAGTTTGTATTTCTCATGGTACACGTACTCATATTGAAGTTCACTGACACATTCTTCGAAAGAGAAAGTTACGTTCTCGGGAGAAAACGACCTGTTGCATTGAAGGAAGTTCGTGTAGAGGAGAGTCAAAAACGAGTCTTGCTCGTCAAATGAATTTATTGAAGTTTTCATCATAGAGAAGAGATAGTATTTTGTTAATTGAATAAATCATTTGCATTATTGTAGTACACATTGATACTTTTACAATATCTAGGCGTGACCCGTGGATGTATCTTGAATCGAACCACACTAAAATTCGATGTCTTTATTTTTTTTATTCCGCTACATATATATCCTAGTAATATACTAATATAAAAGACACCCGATCTATACTACAAAGTAAACACAATTTTCAAAAATGATAATAAAAATTATTAGTGATTGTGAGAAAATAAAAGATGAAATATTGATGATAATTATATAATAAAATTTTGAGAAAACTGCACTTTTGATCTTGTATATTTGCAACTTTGCGATTTCGGTCCTTTATGTTTTTATTTTTCAGTTTTAGTCCAGTATGTTCTGATTTTTGGCAATTTTAGTCTTTTTTTTTTCAAAAATGCTTACGTAACACTATACACGTTAGCTCCACAACAGCACTACATTAGTGCCACATCAACATCACATCGAAAAGCAGGACTAAAATTGCCCAAAAAAAAAATAGTGGACTAAAACTGAAATCTGAAAATATAGATGACCAAAATCGCAAAGTGACGACATATAAGACGAAAAAAGCAATTTTTCCTAAAATATAATAAAATGATCTAATCATATATATATATATACATATATATATATATATATATATAATTGTATAAATATGTAATAAATAGGTTTTGTAAACAGGTTAATCTATTTCATACGTAATGCTTAAAGTAATAATTTCAATATCAAAAGTAAAACATTGTTTTTTAATGTTTAGTCAGGTTAGAGCTAGATCTGTTTCACAAAATTGATACTGTGAAACAATCTCACAAGAATTTCCATGACGTGTAATTTACAAGAGAAAAAAAACCAAATTAATTATCTAACTTTACCTTTATTCTTTTTTTTATCTTTAGCTATTTTGGTCTGTTTTTTATTTTTATTGGATTGCCTAAATTTAACTAGATATTGCTTACTGGGATGTAAAATATGATAACAACAAAATTGGGAATTTTCAATTTAGTGAGAAATAATTCTAGTGTAATGTTATATAAAATTCCATCACATCAAACCGAAATTATAAAAAAAAATTTAAAAAAAGAGCATACTCGAAAATAGATCTATGAAAGCAAAAAAAAAAAAAAAAAGAAGTAAAAAAATCCCCAAATTTGTTGTTATATAATTTGATTTTATAGCTTAATTGTCAGCGATTTTCGGGTAAAATTATTGGATTTTATATAACAATACCATTTCGTTTAATGAGATCCTACCTATACATGAAACACTGTAGAGTTGAAATCTATCAATACATGTGAGTCCTATTATTTTTTTCAGTGGACCCCATAGATATTGATCATAAATTTCCACACTTTAATATATCATTGAGGTAGTGTCTATAAAAGTAAGATGAAATTATCCATACAATAATTTCTATATGGAAAGTCAAATCTTGAATTTGAAGTCTCGTATAATTAACCTTATATGCGTGAAGGTAATAACCAAATCCCGACGGAAACCAAAAGTCATTTCTAGAACTATGGCAAATGTCTGATTATTTTCACTTAGCTAGCTAACCCTAATAAAGAAAGCCATCGCAGAACTCACTTTCAAGTAATTGTCAACTATATATATGTGATATTAATGCATTCGTCATTATTCATTTAATTAATTTATGATATTCTAACTGCATCATTTGATCATATATCAGTCAGCCGATGACCCAACCCTAGCCAGTGAGGTCTAGTCTTGGGGCTCGGGCAGAAGTGACAAGCATATTCTCTCGATGTAGGGAGTAAAAAATGTCTAGGGCTATGAATTATGCTGCAAATTTTTATTTTTTTTTTCACTATTGCAGCTTATAATTAATTTGATGTTAATTATTGCAGCTTATTTATACATAGATAAACGACATCAACAATGATACAACTGTTATATAACTAAATTACATTACGATTTTTATACGATATATACGAAAAATCAATACATGATTCCATATTTTGAGATTAGGCACGCTTAAGTATGGATCCCCTTCTCAAAATTAAAATAATCACCTTGGATATAATATAGTGATCAAAGTATCGGCCTTGGATGAACCAACTGACGGAGCAAAGCTGTTGGATGGAAGCCCTCCTGAGTTATCATTGTGCTCACTGGACACAAAGAATGCAGGCTCTGAAGGTACTAGCATTGTTACAGTGACGCTACTGAGCATTACCACAACAGAAGCCATTGTTGGTCTGTCCGCCGCATTCTTTTGAACACACAACAATCCGATGTGAATGCATCTCAACATGTCACGCGGAATGTCGGAACCAGTAGTACTCAACAATATGGGATCTACCATATTTGCAATCATCCCTCGATGCCAATAATTCCACAACTGCGGATAGAATTCAGCATTTATGATAAGTGCTACATACTCAGAAAACTTAATTAGAGGATTAAAAACATATTTTTATAACTATACAATATTGGATGCTACTATTTACTTACACAGCTTAGGAAGTTCATGTCCTCTTCGTTCTGGTAAGAATTGTTTTTTTGACCTGTTACTATCTCCATGATCATCACTCCGAAACTGAATACGTCTAGCTTAACTGAAAACTGTCCGCGGATAGCATATTCTGGTGGCATATATCCACTACATATTATATATATGTTAACCTCTAAGTAGTTTGATCTGCATCTTTTATGCAGTAGTAATTACAAGTAGTATGGAAAGTTTTTATGGCGAGTCATGAGCAGAAGGGCTTACTATGTTCCAACGACCCTGCTGGTATTGCCTCTCGTTTCATCTGGCTCAAATAATCTCGCTGTGCCAAAGTCTGCAATTTTTGGATTCATATCTAAATCTAGAAGTACATTGCTTGCTTTGAGATCCCGGTGAATGATCCTCAACTGAGATTCTTCGTGCAGATAAACGAGTCCCCTTGCAATCCCCATTATGATATTGTAACGCTGTTCCCAGTTCAAATATATTTTTCTGATTGGATCTATATATATTCAAATTTGTAAGTAAATCAACATCGAATTTAAGGAACACTGCTTTTAATTTTTTTATTAAAAACAAAAAAAAAAGTCAAAATTTTACCGAATATGAATTTGTCGAGACTTGCATTGTGAACCAACTCATACACGAGAAGCCTCTCATTTGCTTCGATGGAAAAACCCAAGAGCCTAACTAGATTCCTATGTTGAAGCTTGGTCATCAACAACACCTCATTCTTGAATTCTAAATGGCCTTGAGTTGAATCCATGGACAACCTTTTGACTGCTATTTCTTGGCCATTTTGAAGTTCTCCCTAACATTTTACTCATGTAATAAAATTCAAACTTTTTACCGTTTGTTACGCGTAAAATCAGTTAAGTTTGGTCATCATGCTTTAGATTTGAAGAAATTCAAAGCTGGTTTTTCGAAATAGGGAGATCTAGTAGATAATTTTTTCTCGTCCCATGCATATATATTACCTTGTAAACAGCCCCGAATCCACCTTCCCCGAGTTTGTTGGAATCAGAGAAATCATTTGTTGCTTCTCTAATTTTGGCGAAATCAAATTGCAGCGATTCCATTGTGTTACTGTCATCTGCAGCTTCACAGTATAGAAATTACATTTAGTTAAATTAATTTAGGGTAAAATTAATTATAATTGCACACAAAAATTGAAAAAACTTACGGCCTAGTTCTTGCGTTGACTTTCGGTTTATTCTCTTTGTAAACAGGAATCCGACACCGATAGAGAGTAACAAACCCGCGGCCAATGAAACAATAATGATGACAACCACAGTTGGCCTTGTATCTTTTTCTCCTGCAACTAATTAATTACACCGTGTAGGCTCGGTTTGGTTTGAGTGATAGGATATATATAGATATATAATAAAATAAATAAACAAGAAATGATTGTGAATATAGTTTTTGATTTGATCCATAGATTATAATTTATTTGATTTAATTGATTATTTATATAGAAACGATAAATTACTATTTTGTCATTTTAACAATAAATAAAATATGAATATATTATTTATAAGGGGTGATATAGTAATTTCAATTCAATGATTGGAGTGATATAAAATAAATAATGAATTTATAGATAAAAAATATGTTGAGAAAAACGCTGGATTGGATAAGATAAGTTATACCGAGATTAATAATACACCATACCAAACGGAGATAGGGAAATGATTTTTTTGCCATTAACTTGTATAATTTTTTTTTGTTTTGGTGCATTAACTTTTCAAAGTTTAGTTTTGGTACACTGATTTTTAATTTTCGGTTATTTTGATCTAATTGCTGACGGGACAGCTTGACACGTCAGCATTTTCCGCTGTCATGTCATCCATTGGACCAAAATAGCTAAATATTAAAAGTTAGTGTACAAAAACCAATTAAACCTTAAAAAATTAATCGAGAAAAACAAAAAGGAAAAATAAGTTTTTTGGTCCATTAACTTATCTATGTTTTGGTTTTGGTCCATTAACTTTTCCAATGTGGGTTTTGGTACACTAACTTTGCATTTTCAGTGTTTTTTAGTCCAACTACATACGTGTCAACTTCTAATTGGTCCAAAATGATGACGTGGACCAATCAGAAGCTGACACGTATGTAGTTGGACCAAAAAACACTAAAAATACAAAGTTAGTGTACCAAAACCCACATCAGAAAAGTTAATGGACCAAAACCCAAAGGAGGTAAAGTTACTAGACCAAAAAACTTATTTTCCCAAACAAAAAAATGGACAAGTTAATTAATGAGCCAAAAAAATTATTCCTCATTTATATATTGAACACATTTAGTTAGTCCTAGCATGAGGTACCTGCAATACACATTGATACTAATTATATATAATATGAATTGTATGTATATTGACAGTTAAAAATTCAATCACTAAAACATGTATTATCAGCAGATAATAAACATCACCCATATAAAACAATATGATTCAAACAAACTCAAAAAAAATGTTTATCTATTCACGCACCATTAGGGAAAGTAACACAAAAATAAAAAAATTTGGATATGAAATAACATATATATATATATATATATATATAGAGTTTTGCTATGCTGCCCACCTCCCGTGCCCACTTCCATGCCCACCCATGAGGTGGCAATCATCCCATGGATGAGATGAATCATATACAAATGGTTCATCCAATGGATAAGTGCCACCTCATACGTGGGCATGAAGGTGGGCACGGGAGGTGGGCAGCATAGCAAACTCTTATATATATATATATAAAAGATAAGATATAGATAAATTCAAATTTATAGTTTGACCCCAAGAATCTATTATCATGCATTGCAACATCTCACAAGATATACATCAAGTAAATACTAAATAGTAAGTACAATAAGGAAAAAATGGATTGACAGAGCCCTAGAAAAATTAAAAGGAAATGACAACCAAATAAGTAAATTAAAAAATGAACCGATCTCTCTCTTTGTTTTGCACTTACCCATGTGTAATTCTTTGAGAAAAACCGGAGGCCAAAATTATAAACTCAATGCAATTGTCCAGAAAATTTCAAAAAAAATTAACCTTTATGGAAAAAAAATCAGTTATGTTGTGGACGGACATGAGAAAAAGAAATTTTAGTTGTATTTTAGTATGTAGCAAAATTCATGTTCATGTTTTCAAATATTTTAGCTAACTTTAAAAATTGCTATTTACTTAATATTAATGTTGATTATTTTTCTAATTTTCATAATTTTCTTGGTCTCCTAGATAAATTATTATTATTATTCTATTTATTGGGCTATTTCACTACCATTTGAATAAAATCAATGAATTATTATTTTAATTTCACTATTTTTTTTTCTTTGAAAATGCTATGTGACACTATATATACACGTCAAATAAACATCAGCACTACATTCCACATCGAAAAAAAAACTAAAATTACAAATAATAATAATAATAATAATAATAATAATAATAATAATAAAAAGTTAACCGACTAAAATTGAAATATAAAAACATAAAAGACTGAAATCGAAATCACAAAATAACAAACATACATGACAGCAACGTCTTAGAAAAGGAGAAATTAAACCAGAAGTCAAAAGAAGAAGAAGAAGAAGAACCCACGTCCCATTCGAGAATTAAGCTTAAACATTTTGTATCATAAAAGTTGAGATTAAATTTGTTACCTGACGGTGGCGCTGGTGACATTAATGATGGTGGCGCTGGTGTTGTAATTAGCTGATCCTGTAACTCTTGAAGCCTGGTCTCATTGTAAAAGGGCTTAACCTCATAACGAATATTGCAACTAGGAAATAGTATTCTACACCCTGTTTCCGCGTCACCACATAGCGGAATATTTGAGATAGCAAACGATAAACAACTAGAACAATTCTCTATGGACAAATCAGGTGTGCACTGAACGAGCGAAAACACAGTATCACGATCCACCGTACTTGTATTCCCAGCGGCAACTTTTCTCAGACAACCCCTTTCAGCAGCCTCCATAGAGATATTGTCCAGCAATCTGTAAACATCCTCCATAAAATGGTGCGGATTACTCGAGATGCTCCCCATACTCCATACGTAGATTTCTGGACTTTCCGCCAATATTCCGAACATAGATTCATTAGAGTACCGTAACGTGCAAAAATCTTTCCAGATAACTGCCTGTTTGTTCGGGTATGATTCTACCAGTTGATTGGTTGTGTTTTGGATACATTCACGACATGCATCAAGCTGTACATCACCTCTGCAAAGCGCGGAGGCGTAGACCGTATCCGGGTTCTGGCCCAGGGAGGCATTGTAGAATCCATTGATATCAATTTTTGTAGGCAGAGAGTATAGGAGGGTTTCGAGATTGGACTTGTATGTGCTGAAATCGCCGAGGTTTACGGTAGCGGCTACAAGATTAATTATGACATGAGCTAATAAGAAAATGGAAGCGAGCAGAGAAATCATTGGTATGTGATACTCATGATCGTCATATTCTAGCTGTCTCACCAAAAGCAAAATTATGTGTCTCTTCCGAACTTACTCTTATCGATGCATTACACAAAAATTCTAATTATCACACGATCTCATACCTAAATTTTATGAAACGGATCTTTTACTCAACCTTTTTCATAAAAAAATATTATTTTTTATTTTGAAAATATTGATTTTCATTATGAGCCAAATCATTTTATCGCACGGATATAGACGTATGGCATTATCTCCATGAGACTTAGTCTTGACAATAATGGTGATCCTAGCTACTCATCGGGATGAATATTATTCAATCGACTTAATTAAAAATATGCATGCCACGTTAATTTTTCCATTGTTAATAAAATGAAACCTGATTTAATCTAATCATCCAATTATTTCAATATTCTAGCTTGGGCCCATGAAAGATTGAAATTTTATTACAATGAGAACTCTGTAAGGTTTATTTAATATCAATAATATTAATATTGAGAACCGTCAAGGATCCTTGCCCTAGTGGCCAGGATATATTAATAGTGAGAAAAGTCAAAGATCCTTTGGCTTAATTAACGATAATAGTGAGACATCAAGATCCACTTGATCTTGGGTTAATCCTGTGGAAAAAAAAGTATTTTGTTTTAAAAAAATGTATTTTAAATCGGTTTTAAAAGTGTTTTTTTTATGTAAAAGATAGCTTTAATAATTTTATGTTTGGATAATAATGTTAATATGTTATATTTGGATAAATAGATGAGAAGCACTTTTTTTAATTTAAGTTATCCGAAAAGCATTTGAAAGCTAGAAATATGGAAGAAAAGCAATTATTTTAGATTTAAAGCACATTAAATCTATTCAAACACACATGAAAGAATAAAAATATTTTTTTTAAAAAAAAACACTTTTTGTAAAAAAATACAAGATCTAACTACAAGATATTTAATCTATTTTCACCTAGAGGTTTAACTTAAAAATTTATTTTTCAGTAAAAAATATCTCTAGAATTATTGAAGTCTTTAAGAAAACAAGTGTGGTGTGATGATTTTGGCATTTTCAGAAGTCGGACCTAAGGTTGGCATACCGGACCAAAATACCGAATTTTCAGCATATCATACCAAATTTTTTTTGATATACAGACATTTTTTTTGGCATATCGATTTTTTTTTCAGTATCTATACGGTATCGATATAGATTTTTTCCGTACCAAAATTTCAGGATATCGATATTAATATGAATTTTTTTCATACCGATATTTTTTATACGATATATCCAAAAACCACATCTACTCGGATCTCAAATATGTCCATTAGACTCCATAACGGTCACGTCCAGGTCTTAAAGAAGGCCCAAAAAAAATAGTTACAGGGTTCTATATGCAGTATACAATTTAACATTTTTTAGGTATATACTCGGAAAACAATTCACAAAAACATTATTTATTTTTGTAATTAAGTCGATAAGTCATAAGTTTAAGTTTAACTTTGAAAAACCCTATTTAATCAAAATCAAAAGGAAAAAAAATGAAGATACTTTATTGCCTTAATTGGGGCCCAACTTTAAGTTATACTCAGGCCTGAAAATATTAGTCAACCGTTGGACAAAACGATATGCTATGATTTCTATATGGAAAGTCAAATCTGGAACCTAATCTCATGTAACCTTATTTCGTGTCGTGAAGGTAATAACCAAATCAGAGGGAAATCAAAAGTCATTTCTAGAATCATGGCCAATATTTTCACTTAGCTGACCCTAGTAAAGAAAGCAACCGCGGAACTCACTTTCAATTTCTCAACTATTTTTGCGTGATTTTCGCTCGTAAGTGTACGGTGTCAAGTTATAATATAGAAATTAAGTCCAAATCGATTCAAAAAGAATAAATAAAATGATATTATATTAAACATTTGTAACTAATAAAATCTCAATGTTATTTAGAGCTATGATTATGGTGTGCATTCAGTTAATTAACTAAAAATTGCAATGAATAAAATTAATTAACGATGAGTTCGCAAGACGATTAAACCATGAGAGACAAATTCTAAAGGTTCGATTTCACTTGAATATCAACTAGTTTAATTCTTTAAAATATTTATTTCATACATTCTTCCAGTTTACTAGCCAAAAATTCTTTGTATTTTCTACTCTCTTTCTCAAGTGACACGTAGAAATTAGTATCTAATATCAACCTTAATATTTCTATCAAAGTTTGGATATTAAATCCCATAGATAGCACAAAATTAAAATTCTTCTAGCGGCTTTAATGGAGTTATATATAAGCCTCCCGAACTCTATAAACACCAACGATGTATTTTTCTATGGTCCTATACAAAATTCCCTCTCCTGAGTGCTAGATTTCAAATCAATATAAAAATTCAAAAAGTAATTGAAAGCAATCAATTCATGAAAATAGGAATAAACCCAACGAATAATTCTAATATATCAATCAAAATAACAACATCATGGTCTCAAGTCAAGCTACGTTTTTGGTCTCAAGTCAAGCTACGTCGTTCCTCTATACAAATAAATTTGTTCATAACAAAAATAAAAATCAAATAAAACATGTTCTTAAACATCATTTAAAAATTAGGAGAAAGAAAAAAATAAAAACGATGGTATATGATACTTCTCTGTCCCCGAAAGTCGCTTCGTCCGTCTTCGTGCCAAAATTTCTTGTTATTTTTTTCTCCAAAACTCTCCAAGCCGTCTATAGCTGTCTCTCTCTCTCAAAACCCATGAAAAAGTCCCTAAAAATCTGATGGGAGTTTTTGTAGTAATCTTGTCTCATTTACAAGATTAAGTGGTTTAATATCATTATTAAGGATTGATTAATAGCTTAATTTGGATTTAAATATGAAATTTTTGGAATTTTGTCTCGGGCGAGTTTGGATGATCCGAACCATGCACCAGTTCGGAAGGTCTGAACACTTCGGAGCTAGAATGGACTTTAGAGGGTAAGGTGCGATCGGAAAATCCGAACCCGATATCGGAGCGTCCGAACTCCAACAGTGAGGTGTTCAATGTGTTGTCAACTTGAGAACGACACGTGGTTACAATCCGAAGACATGGCTCAACAGGTGTCGTAGATTTTTACATATTGTTTGCATGCAGAATCGGAACGTCTGAACTCGAGATCGGATCGTCCGATCTACGCCTATAAATAAGGCACACGAAATTTAGAAATTTTCACCAATTCACCTGTTTCCTTCTCGAATTCTGAGTTGTGTTAAGGGTTTTAGCCTTCTTTGGCGAAGGACGGGCCTTGGCGAGGCGTCTCCGGTGTCTTAGCGCATCTGTGCTCAAGTCTTGGGGCCATCAGCAACAATGGGCTAACGACGGACGAAGGTAAATCCGAGTTCTTATAAATATTTTGAGAGTATCTATTAGCTTAGTTGAGCCTTTTAGATGATGTAATTTAGTGATATAGTAATCTCTTGACTATAGGCTTGGACAGTAGAGCCGAAGTAGCTAGATTGATATAATTGAGGTACGAAAGTACTGTTCGAGATATCCTGACAGAGTATGCATGTATTATGTGTTGCATTATTTATATGACATAATTTTATCTACATATATTATGTCACGATATTATGCTTCATGCATTATTATATTGAGCTTTTATCCTTGAGATAGACTGTAGTAGGGTGTTTACCCTAGTGTGTTATGGTTGGACATGTGGACTCGTGATCGGGTCACTTATATCCACAGTTGGGTGTGTGAGCCATCTCCTGGTGCGACGGCAGAGAGTGCTATATACCTTGGCGCCAAGTCTGTCTGAACAGAGTTTCTTGACCTTGAATCTTGGTAACACAGACACTTGCATTCATGCTCATATAATATTTGGTAACACAAACACTTGCATTCATGTTTTGGAGAAAGAGGATCGGAGCGGACTTAGTCTCGGAATTTGGCAGTAGTTGAGAAGTTTGTTTCCAACAGGGGTATTCACTACCGTGTTTCCTTGGGTTGATACTGATAATTTGTTTCGATATGGTTGTATTAACTTAGTATTCTCGGATTTTTTCCTTGGGTTTGTATAACCTTGTTGGTTTCTGATGTGGTATTTCTGATTTTGTTTAATTATAATTATAGAATGCTTAAGCTTCTGATTAGTAGGTGATCACGGTGTGGGTCACTATAAGTTGCTTTTTAAACCGCGGGAAAAAGTTTCCAAAATTTGAAATTTCGTAGCATGGGTGCACTGTGAATGGGAACAAGTAAACAGCATCACAGCGCGGGTGCGCCGATAAGCATCAAAATTTCTTTGGAACTGCACTCACCTAGCGCAGGGTCCGCTACTTTCTAAGCGTAGGTGCCCCATATTTTATGCTTATTTCTTGCTCCGAATTCAATGTTCGCAATCTTATCTCCTTCTCCTCTTTTCATCTCATCACTACAACAAATATGCTCATTAACAACACTGAAAAGACAACGGTTTTATACACAAACTGTTGTCTTTTTGCCTTTAACAACGGTTTTTACAAAAACCGTTGTCGTTAACCGTATTTTTAATTAAAAAGACAACGGTTTTTAAAAATCCGTTGTCTTATATTCGTCAAAGACAACGGTTTTTAAAAACCGTTGTCTATGAGCGCGTTTTTGATGTTTTATGACAACGGTTTTAACTATTAGAGTTTTTCTGAAGGTCTAAGACAACAGATTGTAATCTGTTGTCCTTGTTATTTATTTATTTATTTTTTATTTTTAATATTTTAAAAAATATAATAATATTTAAAAATAATAATACATATAACATTAACCCATATAGTACAACACTACGTCTGCCTTAAGAAGAATCAAGAGAAACCCAATCCCTAGCCAAACCCTTCGCCCCCTTCAACCCAGCTCACCTTCGGCGCCGATGGATCGCCGAAAAATGGTTGTCCGACCTCTTTGCACCTAGCCCAAGCCTTGGCAACGCCAATCGTGACTTCAATCGTGAGTTTAAAGCTTGGATCGGAGCTTTAGTGTCGCGACTTTCACGTGTAAGTTTTGTTGCTTTCTTCTCTTTCTTCGGGCTCATGTTTCTAGGTATTTTTAGTAGATGTTGAGAGTCTAGATTTATTGTTGTTTGGGTTTTAGGTGAATGTCGAGAAAAGGTGAAAAACGAGACTCTATTTTGTGTTTTTTTTTTGGGTTCTTTCATTAGCTCATCCGTTTGTGTAAAACCATTGCCTGTGATATTGTTTTCGAGTTCATACCACAAAACTCATGTTACTCTTTGGTGTTACGCATTCCTACGGGAGTATCGGCAATCCGTGTTGATTATCTTTTTGCTAAATTTGTCTATGTTATAATATATATGGCTCGGTCACTCTGTTCTCGGTTGTAGTTTCTACATATAATATGAATTTCCAGTTTCCAAATAATTCATTTCTTCCTGGTTAAAGCTATACAGGCAATTTTTACCTTTTGTAATACTGGATCGTAGTATTTTAAACCTTGACTTCACCTCACCGTATCACATTTTTATATAAAAGTCATGCAGTAGTTATTTCAAATCTGTTTAGTTAGCGACCTCTTGTTTGAATTCGTTTAATTTGATTTTTTTTCCTTTTTGTTAAATATCTATGGTAGGGAGGATATATGTATGTGCATGGGCCTCTGTATGCCTTTCCTTGGTTAGAAAATCCTGTTTTCTTGATGAATCCATGGCCAAAGGCTTGTAATTTTCCGATGACTTGAAGCCTTTGTCTTTTTTCCCCATTCTTATTTATATGATATTTTTTAATTCTGTTGTGTGACATTGGATGTGTTTTTGTGTTCATAAATGATTCTTTTGATTCCTGCCAAAGTCTAGAAAGAATCCAGACTGCTTAATGGAGAACCTGTTTGGAAAAATTTCCTTTTCTTCTTTTGGCAGTACCCTGGAATTTATACGTGTTTAGGTTATGGTCATGGACATAGACATTTTTTGCTGTTTTTATTGATGACTATCGGGTTTCAACTGATCTGGTTTGACCCTATTTATTTTCCTTTATCTTGTTTGGATACTTTTATTTTAACATAATATCATTGCACATGGTTCAAGTGTCAAACAGGTTAGCTTTTACGATGATGATGTTCGCTACTGGCAACATTGGCGTAATCATTTTGCTGCTGCTGAAGCTCCATCAGCTGTCAATAATCTAACTTCAGCTTTCAATTCCCCTACACCATCCACAAAAGGACGTCATTTTCTTGGTCATATGCTGTGAGAACAAAGCTATTTTCTGAACAGATTTATTGGGATTAAAGATATTGGCGAGATATTTTGTTTCTTTTCTGAACAGATTTTCTCAGTTCTTGGAGAATAAATGTAGGCGTGCGCATCCATTTAAAAGAGTGAAGTAATCAATTGAAAGAGTGCCCCCTCAAACAATGGCTCGGTAATGACGAGTTCTGGTGTAGAATTCTAGAGAAATCCCATAACTTTTGCGCTTGGTTGAGGAGAAAAAGGTCAGTGAAGAAATGTTTTCCCTGTATCTGATTACTAAATTCAGTTTATCCTGTGATGAATGATTCTTTTATTGGAAAAAAAATCGGCTAATGTTGATAATCAGAACCGACCCATTAGGGGCAGATCTCCTCCTCGAAGAAATTTTTCATGAGTTTGTGTTTAGTGTTTTTAAAATTACAAGTTTTGGTTGCAAATCCACTGAATCGCCCAAATTATTGGTTGAAGATTGAATTTATTTGAGTTTGTTGCAATCTTTTCATCATTCTGTTAATTGTGAGATGTTCTTTCTTTGAAAATCATAAACCCATCAACTCTTGAATTGGTGTGACCTTGTGAGGTTGGAGTGTAGATGAAGTTGTGCAGGTATCGATAATGCAACAGTACTCAAGGTATCCATGAAAGAAAAAGGTGGAAATATTTGCATAAAATAGCGATTATTTCTAGTTGTGTTAGATAACTTCTCTGTGTGTTTTCTTGGCCATAATGGTGCGTGTTCTAAATTGATACAGGATCATTTCCAGCTGTGTTAGATCACTTCAGTGCCAATGTCTCTGTGGATGGGAACTGATCTGTGAATCTTGTCTGTGGTATACTGCTGGTAAGACAATCCTCTTCTTCATTTCTTATTTTTGATTTTTGAAATATGAACATCAAAAAGTGGTTCTATTTTGTTACTGTTTTCTTTGCCATTGAATTCTTTTCACAATTTTTCATTATGTTCTAGGTTGAATATCAAATCATAAAATTTATTTTTCTGAGAAATTCGCTCATTTTCACTCAAATATTGGACATTAGTAGAATTAGTTCTTTCCTTATTTTTCCATAGTCCGTTGATTGGTGGATTAGATCAATATTTAAGGATTTTATTATAAAGATTAGAAACTAGTGTTAACTGGTATATTTCTTCAACAAAATAGAATGATAAAACATTGATTAATTTTTTTTAAGTTTTGAAGGATTAGACTCAGTGCTGGTTGCTTATTTGTATGAGTAATGGACAAAGCTTGGATGTCAAAGAACAGATTATCACATGAATATGAGGTTGGGGTAGAATCTTTTCTGCAATTTGCAATGCAAAATGCCAACGATCCAAATGAAATACCTTGCCCCTGCACAAGATGTGGTAATCTACAGATGAAAGATGTTCGCACTATAAGGGCACATTTGTGTTCTAATGGCATGGATTTAACATATCATACATGGATTTGGCACGGGGAAAGATCTACGGTCAAGAACCCAATGAATGATAGTGATCAAGAAGGACCAGATGAACACAAATATTTTGCTGAGGAAACTATAGATATGGTACATGATGCATATGATAGCTATGCTGAGAATCCAAGCCAATTTCATAAGATACTTGAAGATGCCGAGAAACCTTTATACTCTGGATGCACAAAATTTACAAAGTTAACAGCACTTGTGAAATTATTTAATTTGAAAGCAAAATATAGTTGGAGCGATAAAAGTTTCACTGACTTGCTAAGTTTGTTAGGAGAAATGCTTCCTGATCACAATGAATTGCCTTTATCCTACTATGATGCAAAGAAAAGCTTCAGTGCATTAGGAATGAATTATGTGAAAATACATGCTTGCCCTAATGATTGTATCTTGTACCGGAAAGAGTTTGAGGACTTGTCCAATTGTCCTATTTGCGGTATATCTAGGTGGAAGTTGGGTAATAATTCTGTGGTGAATAAAGGTACTCCTGCAAAGGTTCTTTGGTACTTCCCACCTATTCCTAGATTTCAAAGATTATTTCGGAACAAAGAGGTGTCTAAAGAGTTAACTTGGCATGCTGATAAAAGAATTTGTGATGGATACTTGCGTCATCCAGCTGATTCGCCGGCTTGGAAAGTAGTGGATCACAAATGGCCGGATTTTGCATCGGAGTCAAGAAATCTTAGATTGGCCATATCAGCAGATGGGATCAATCCCCATAGTTTGATGAGTTCTGCATATAGCTGTTGGCCAGTTGTGATGATCACTTACAACCTTCCTCCATGGTTTTGTATGAAGAGAAAATTTATGATGCTGACTTTATTGATTTCTGGACCCAAACAACCTGGAAATGATATTGACGTTTATTTAGCACCTCTAGTTGATGACTTAAAATGTTTATGGGAGATAGGTGTTGATGCATATGATGCATATCGGAAAGAATATTTCTCGCTCAGAGCAGTCTTACTATGGACAATCAATTATTTTCCTGCTTATGGGAACATGTCAGGTTGTGTTGTGAAAGGATATCAAGCATGCCCTATCTGTGAGGAAGAAACATATTCGACCAGGTTGAAGCATAGTAGAAAAATGTCATATACAGGTCATCGAAGGTTTCTTCCTAGAAATCATCCTTACCGAAGGCAAAAAAAAGTTTTTAATGGGAAACAAGAGTTTAACCCCGCACCAAAACCATTAACTGGGCTTGAAGTGTTGGAAAGAGTTGATAAGATTAACTATCGTGCGGGAAAAATGAGTGGGAAGCTTCAGCGCAAGGAGTTGGAAACAAAATCATGTTGGAAAAGAAAATCCATATTCTTTGAACTAGAGTATTGGAAACATCTACATGTTCGACATGTGCTTGATGTAATGCACATTGAAAAAAATGTTTGTGAAAGTCTTATTGGTACGCTACTTAATGTTCCAGGAAAAAAAGGATGGGGTAGCCGCTAGACTAGACCTTGTGGAGATGAATGTGAGGACTGATTTGGCACCAAAGACGGAGGAGAATAGAACTTTTTTGCCAGCAGCTTGTTTTACACTAAGTAGGACTGAGAAAAGAAAACTTTGCAATTCTTTGTTTGGAATGAAAGTCCCGACAGGTTACTCCTCAAATGTTAAAAATCTGGTGTCAATGAAGGACTTAAAACTTGTTGGCCTCAAGTCACATGACTACCACACTTTGATGCAACAATTGTTTCCAATCGCCATCCGCGATGTCTTGCCTAAACATGTTAGACATACTATCATCCGGTTGTGTGGGTTCTTCAATGTTTTATGCAATAAAGTGATAGATGTCTCAAAGTTGGATGGTCTGCAAAGAGAGATTGTTACCCTATTGTGTATGCTTGAAAAATATTTTCCACCATCATTTTTCGATATAATGGTTCATTTAACTGTCCATCTTGTGCGGGAGGTAAAATTGTGTGGACCTGTTTGGTATAGGCAGATGTATCCATTTGAAAGATTCATGAAGATCTTGAAAGGCTATGTGCGAAATCGCAATCGGCCGGAAGGGTGTATAGCCGAATGTTATGTTGCTGAAGAGGCTGTGGAATTTTGCTCCGACTACATGTCTAACGTTCATACAATTGGGATCCCAACAAGGCATCGACAATTACAACTTACTAGGCCTTTATCTGGTGCCGTAGTGTACTCCACTAGCCTTGATGAGTTGCATCAAGCGCATCGCTATGTGTTGGAAAATGATGTTGACGTTGATCCATATATCGAGTAATTTCTCTAACTTATTAGTAATTTTTTTCAACTTTTTTGATCTATTGTTTAACATAAACACATTTATTTTTTTATTAGGGAACACATGACATTTCTGAATTAAAAATTTCCCAATAAAGCTAAGTCCAAAAAGTGGTTACAAGATGAGCACAACCGCGCGTTTGCTAACTGGTTACGTGGCCGTGTAAGTGTCATAAGCATTGAAATATAAGTTTTGAAGTTCGTGATAAAATTTATCACATTGTGAAATATAGGTTGGAAGTGGTGTTGGTCATTCCACCTGTCAAATATCAGAAAGATTAAAGTGGATAGCCCGTGGACCTAGCAATCAAGTGTTAAAGTACTCTAGCTATCTGATTGATGGGGTAACTTATCATACCAAAGAGTGTGATGATACACGAGTTGTTCAAAACTCTGGAGTAAGCTTAATTGCAAAAACAATGCAAGTTGCCAGTGCAAAGGACAAACATCCAGTTGTGTCAGACATGATTTTCTTTGGAGTCATTCAAGAGATATGGGTACTCGATTACCACAAATATCAAGTTCCAATGTTTAAATGTAATTGGGTTGAGAATAATAACGGTATTAAAGTTGATGATCTTGGTTTCACGTTGGTGAACTTGAAAAGAGTTGGATTCAAATCTGACTCTTTTATCTTAGCCAGCCAAGCAAAGCAGGTGTTTTATATTGAAGATCCTCAAGATCCTACATGGCATGTTGTACTTACTACTCCTACCAAGGAGTACATTGAATTCATATCTGAGGATGTGTTGGAAAACTCTGTAATTCATTATCAATCTTTTACTAGAGGATTTCTACCAATGGAACCATTGGATGTTGATGAAAAAGATGAAAATGAACCACCATGCATTCGTGAAGATTGTGATGGAACTTGGGTTGACAATGCATAATGTAACCCACTAAAATCCTTTTTTTACTGTTTAGTATATAAATCTCGTTAATCGATTTTCTTTGTATTTTATCTTGAAATTTATAGTTCATTTTCATTATCACTCTTTATTTCGTTTTAATACGTATGCCTAACAAGATGTCAACTTTTGCAGGAACTGTCATTGGGGAAACTTGAGGTCTGATTTGGCATTGAATAATCTTCTAATTTCTGGCACTATGGAAGCTCGTGAACAGTTTCGTAAGGGTTATCACAATGGTAAAGCTACTGAAAACAATGAGGCAGAACCGGTGGAATCTACTGAGACCGAAATGACAAGAAGTTCTAGAGGACGTACACGTTTGGATTAGGTCGTTAGGCAAAGGGTGCAGGGAGTTAGAAAGGATGTAATGTTCAATAAAATTGGACAGCCAATAGGAGAGTTTGCGGCTGAAATGCAGAGTTATATAGGAGTTCTCGCTCGAGAAAAGATTAAGATTAGTTACAAGAATTGGAAGCAAGTTCCAAGTGATGTTAAAGAGTTAATATGGGAATCAGTTAATGTAAGTAAGAAGTATTTGACAGTTTAAATAATTTAAATGTTATGTATGGGTTGATATATACTTTTCTTTACAGCTAACATACAATGTTAGCCCAAGCTGGAGGAAGGGCTGTTTGCATTCAGCGAATAGTAAGTGGCGGCAATACAAGGCGCATCTAACTGAGAAGTTCATTTTCTCGAAGTTTGATAAACCAGAGGAGTTGAAAGAACCGCCAAGTGGCTACGGTATTCCACGGGATGATTGGAGTTCCTTTGTAATCACTCGCATGTCCGTTGACTTCATGGTAAGATCGATTATTAATTACTTCTTAAAAACAATTTAACATGTCATTATTATATATACCGATACATTAACACATGTGGAGAATTATCTAGAACTTAAGTGCTGAGCAAAAGAAGAGAAGAAAGCAGAACATATACCCACATCGGCTTTCCCGTAAAGGTTATGCACAATTTGCTGATGAAATAGTAAGTATTTTTTTCATAGCCTATCTTCTATAACAATGGCAATCATTTGATATTTTTTATCTTGTTTGAAGGCAAGTGAATTATGTGATGATGATGATGTCAATCGGGCTCTTATTTGGAAGAAAGGACGGGTGAATAAGGAGGGTGAAGTTTAAGGAGATGATCTGAAAATGAAAATAGAAAAGATTGTATGTAATAAGTACATGAATCCAAT
Source organism: Henckelia pumila (assembly GCF_033568475.1). NCBI lineage: Eukaryota > Viridiplantae > Streptophyta > Magnoliopsida > Lamiales > Gesneriaceae > Henckelia > Henckelia pumila. The sequence continues at coordinate 97,436,809 of NC_133120.1, read as the reverse complement.
AGTATTTATTCAACTAAACTATTTTTTGGTAAAAAATAATTTCTTGTGCTTGACAGGATGAATATGTGAAGAAAAAACGGGATGGTAAGTTGCAATTTGAAGGGTCAAAAAAGGATATCCTTTCAAATGTACTTGATTCAGAAGAGCATGGTGGACGTGTCAGGGGTGTTGGAGGTCATATAACTCCAACTGTCTACTTTAATGTTGGTACATTATGGAAGAGGCCTACTGGTGATGGCCACTTATTGATGCAGCATAAAAAAGAGTTGTCAGAGGCAAAACTATTGATTTCAGAACAATCTACTCGCCTTGAAGATCAAGACGAACGCATAAAAAAGTTGGAAGAAATGTTCAAAAATGGTGCATGCGCCTCTGAGATTGAAGAGAAAGGTAGTTGCTCCGTAAAGTTACATCTCAGGAATGAAGACAAAATCAAAACAGAAAAGAGTGCCCCATATTATGCAACTTTCATTGATGATGACATGCAAATTCTGAGCAAAGACGATTTCTTGCAGGTATTGCCTACGCTACTGTTATTATGTAATTGAATGAATGTCACCCGGGAGTTGAATCAATTTATAACATGATGAAACTTTGTTTTATAGGGCAAGTTGGTTACGTTGACACTGGAATCTAATATTGTAGTTGCATACGGTACAATTGTTCATGTCAATGGAGGTGGTAACTTACTTCATGGAGTTCCATTGCCCGTAAATTGTATGCGCATCGCCATTGATGAGGCTGTGGAGAAATCAGCACAGCTGCAATTCCCAATTCCAAATGAATGTGATACTATTGGTGATGCTGTAGGTTCTCACGTGGCTTGGCCTGTGCACTTGGTATTGATGCGGGATGAGGTAAATATGATATTATAGTTGGACTTAACTTGTCCAATAAAATTTAGTGAACTGTACCTAACATATACATCTACATTTGCAATTTTTAGAAGCATGGAAAGAAGAAAAATGTGAAGAAAACAAGTACTGTTTTGGCATCGCATGTACCGAAGTCCTTGAATATGTTGCATTTTTTCTGCAAGCATGCTCTTGATGAGGAAAATAATATATCAATCAATTTAGATCATGATTTGTTTGATGAAGAATACGAACTACTTGTGCACCTTGAAGACATCATTCCCTTTTATGAGTTGGAGCCAGTATCTACCAATTGTATGGTTGTTTACATTTGGTAGGTGTTCAATTAACATGAACTTTTATACCTTAATTTTTTTAGCATATACGTTGTACATACTTTAATTAATTAAGCATAATAACATTTTTCTGTTGATAATGGCAGGCATCTTTACAGAAAGATGAAAAGTGATAACAAGGTTGAGAAATATAGGTTCATGAATCCACACACCATCCAATTCATTCCATTTGTGACCAACCTTGACAGAAATGGTAAAATTGAACACTTCAATGAAAGAGCGACTGTTTTGGCAGATAGGTTGAGTGGTTCATCGAGAAATCAACTAGTTTTGGTGCCAGTTAATGTTGGGTAAGCAAATGTTATAATATCATATGAAATTGATTTTTGGAAACTGTTTAGGGAAATGTATGCACTAATAATATATTGTTACGCATAGGTTTCATTGGATTCTCACTGTTATTGATCCTTACGTAGAGATGGTTTATTTTTTGGATCCACTGAGTCATCGTAATCGTTATGAAGACTGGAAATATGTAGTGAATATGTGAGTACATATTTGTTTTTATCGAGGACTTAATTATGTGATTCAACATTAATGTGTTAATATTATGTTTGAAGGAGCTTGAAATTGTTTAATTCTAACAAAGAAAGGAAAGGCAGAAAACAGGCAATATGGGAAACAGTAAAGGTATGTATGCATGTCTACTTGTGATTCATCTACAAATATTATTTATAGATGAGACATTCTGCTTTCTTCTACACAGGGTCCTCGATAACCAGATGCAAAACAATGTGAATATTATGTGATGAGATTTATGAAAGATATTATTGAAGGAAATGTTAACAGTGAAAAGAATTCACTGTCCGCTATAGTAAATCTATTGAAGGAAATGTTAACAGTGAAAAGCATTCACTGTCCGCTATAGTAAATCTTCTCAAATAATTGTTTTGTTATTTTTTTCCAAAGTCATTTACATTTATTTGGGTAATAATATAATTTATTTGTGGTTTGAAGTTCGTGAAAACATAGTACTCAATGGAAGAAATTAATGAAGTTCGTTCCGAATGGGGGGAATGCATACAAGATTATATTCATTACTAGGTACGTATATTTATGGACGAACAACGGAAATTTTACAGATAAGGTACTCTACCTATGACTGTCAGTGTGAATTAAGTATTGTTTTATGCTTATCAGATTTAAATCTCCAGCTGCATGTTTATGCCAAGACCTACAGGACCTGATGATTTTGTCGTTTGCATGTAGAATATTGGTGAGTCCACTTAGTTGCTATTTGTCGTTTGTGCTCACATAATAAATATTGGTGAGTCCACTTAGTTGCTACTTCTACTGGCCAAGTCTTGCCTAAACTTGTAGAATATTTTCCATATGCATGCTGTGCATTATAGGTTTGTTGAATTATGAAGTGGTATAACAAGACGGTTGGCAGAGTATTTAAGTGTTTTGTTTAATTTGGTTATATGCAAGATTAATTTGGTTCAAATCTTGCATTTTTAAACAAAGTTTTGTTCAAATATGGCCCTGTCAATGGAGGCCATAGCTGTGGCTCTCTAAGTGACAGTCCCCCTGTCTCCCCCCTATGAAATTGATGAATCCGATGATCACTGTCCGTTGGCTACATGCCCCACTGCACCTGGGGTCGTCGCTAAAGGATGTCCTGTTCATTAACGTCTATTTGTTGTCTGTTTTGCGGAGTGCATGAAGCATCTACGAGTCATTGTCTATTTTTCTGCCCGATGGTGCATAAGGTTTGGAAGTGTATTGAATTTTGGTCATATTTAAAGAAGTGTAGTATGTTGTCTCCTATTGATTGTGCATTATTGATACGAGATAAATTTTCAAAGAAAGAGTTTGAGTTGTATGTGATGTATCTTGGGCCACATGGAAAGATTGCTGTTAGATTAAACATGAGCAACTTAAGCAACATGTCTCGATTAAGATTGATTGGGTGATGCCTTATTTGATTGAATTCCATAAAGAAAGGGATGTAAGTTTGATATTTAATAGAGATAATCACCTAAGGAAAAAACATGGAAGAAACCGTGTGTGGGAGTCTTTAGACTTGATGTGGTGCAGGGTATGACGAACTCAATGGATGTTTTAGTGTGGCTCTGAAATATTTTTAGCTGCCATGTTACACAACTTAATTTTTTACTGTCTATTTGATTATCATGATAAGAAAAATAAAGCGTGTATGCTCTTCTTAAATGGTTCTCCAAATGATGATGTCGGAATGAGGATATCATCGTATTTGGTTTGTGATATATAATTTTTTTGTGCTTGATCGTAACCGAAAATTTTTCGTTAGATAATAGTTGAGATAGGTTAAACTCTGCTATGAACGGCTTAAGAGCCCAATCAAACCAGCTGATTGAGAAAGGTTGCAGGGGATGGTAATGGTGGTTTATTTTGTTCATTCGGGCTTGTGAGCTAAGCTAGTTTGTTGTTTTTCTTGCATTTACTGATTGGAAAGAAAATCTTGAGGTGGGCTGTGGAATTTTGGCCTGTTTCTTTGAGATGTTTACTGTTCAGAAAGATTCAGTATTTTTTAAGCTGTTTTTGGGAATTGTAATGGGGAGTTGCTTGAGTAGCCATTCCAAGTTAAATCTGAGAGCCTTTTTCATTATGACATAGGTAATTTGTTCTTCTAACCCTTCTTTTTTTGGGGATCTTATGTAATTTTTGTTTTCGACATTATTGATAATTTAAGAAATTGAGAAATTAGAAGCTTTACCCATAGGGAGTCGCCTCAAATTGATGTTTTACCCGAGTCTGGATCTTTTGGAGCCAGAACGGGGTTGTGTTGCCATGCAAGATGCTCAAATTCTATAGGGAACTCTAAGATATTTTATGCAGTGTTGATGTCTGAAAATGTGTGCAAATGAATTGAATATGACAATACGTAAAGTATTAAAATGTGCCTGTTATAGGACACTAATGTGCCATAATTTCGTAATTGGCTTGTAACACTATTTGGTATTTGCTGTTACTTGTAGTTTTGGATGTCGGGTGACTGGAAGTCATGTCGGGCATGGGCATGAAGATGTGGAATGAACTTGCTGTTTTGGGAATGTGGAATAAACTTGCTATTTTGGGAAATTGAGGAGAAGCGCTTTGTTTCAAGATCGAACTCTTAACAATTGAGGAGAAGCTGTTTTTGAAAATCATGATCGAAAATACTTGTAAATTGGTCAGATAAGTAGATCTATATTTTTTGTACAACTTCCATGACATGTTGGGTTCGAAATTACTAGCGCTACAATTTCTATAAAAGTATTTAGATGTATGTCACAGCTTTTGAGACTTGAAGATATATATTATTTCACATATTTTATGTATGTAGTAAATATTTTATTTTGTATGGGTATATACCACTAATTAAAATAGACAATGGTTTTTTAATTCATTGTGAATAATAGCTCTTGCGGAAAGGCAATTTAAGACAATGGTTATAAACTGTTGTTAAAAATAACATACGACAACGGTTTTAAAACGTGGTTGAATAATAAGCAAACGACAACGGATATAAGAAGTTGCATATATGTTGTCGTAACCTACATAAGACATCATTTTTAAAATGTGGTTATTTCTAAACATACGACAACAGATATAAAGTGTTGCAAATCTGTTGTCGTATGCCAACATAGACAACGGTTTATAACTGTCGTAAAATACAACTTAAGACAACGGTTATAAACCGTGGTCAAAAGGTGTGGTATGCCAATATAGACAACGGTTTATAACTGTCGTAGAAGACAACTTAAGACAACGGTTATAAACCGTGGTCAAAAGGTGTGGTATGCCAACATAGACAACGGTTTATAACTGTCGTAGAAGACAACTTAAGACAACGGTTATAAACCGTGGTCAAAAGGTGTGTACCACAACAGATATTTAATGTTGCATATCTGTTGTCATATGTTGGAATCCACAACGAATATAAACCGTTGTCGTATGTTATACTTACGACAACACATAAAAGTACAACGGGTTTTCGACCCCTACGACAATGGATTAAAACCGTTGTCGTTTCCAGTTTTTCTTGTAGTGCATTTCACTTCTTTTACATATAAAAAATGCTTGTTACCTAAATTCCTACATACGACACAAACTAACACAAAATATCACTCGATACATATCAAAAGCCAAGTTAAATCATATAAAATATAGGCGCAAAAATTACACTTATCAAATCCTCAAAAATTTAAACTTTTGCTAGTCCCGAGCAAAATAAAATAAAAAAAGGAGAGAAAAACAAAAAGTTCACAAACAAAATAATTAACACCCAAACATGCAAGTCATTATATTATATAATGCAATTGGTCTCAGAGAATTATTTTTTCATCATGTAATCCACTTGTTTGCAACATCATTCTCAAGATTTCTCGTATATGTGAGATTTACCAATCTCATTTACCCAACCTAACACCCCGATAAAATTATGCACCCAATGAGCTTCAAAATTTCATTCATCCCGCCCTCAAGCTTCATAACGTAATCAACCAAGTTCAATCTTTATTTGCACAGATCAATAGGAATTTTTCTGTTATCATAGAGTTCAATATAAAGTAGGCAGGAGAACAAGTATCCAAGAGTAGATCAAGGTCAATCAAAAAATCAAGATTAAAGCAAAAAGATTTGATCAAGATTTCTTATTAGATTGAGAAGTACGAGTAGCAAGAAAATACATATTAGTACTGTCGACCGTTGACAATTTTTAGGATCAGCACACCAAAGCTAAATACATCAAACTTAGCAGAGAATTGTTCGTGCATTGTGTATTCTGGTGACATATATCCACTACAATAATCAAATTGTTAGTAGTTGAGGTATTTAGAGGGATTTTTAAAAATGACCTCCTACAAATATACATAATGAAATTTGGACTTAATTTAAATTAATTTTTTAATCTAGCCTTTAATTATGTTAAGTTCCAAATTTATCCTTTAGACCATTTTTACATTAATTAACATACAAATATATTACTATGATTATATATGGAAATACTACATATTTTATTATAAATATTTTTTCACTTATTTACATATTACATTTTTAAATTGATACCCGGGACTTGGAAGAAGATAATTTCTAGATCAAAAATTAATGTAATTTTTAATAGGTAAAAAAAATTTCCCCAAGAACTTAACTTGTGATAATCTATAGAACGTGTAGTAGTCTAAGCTCAACATTTCATAAATTAATACAAGTTGTTGATTCCAAAATCTATTCAATGCCAATTGGGGTTGGTTGTTTCCACTGCTACTGAAATAGAAAGCTTACCAAGTTCCCACAATTTTGTTCATATTGGATTGAGTTTCATCCACAGCAAATAACCTTGCCATGCCAAAGTCCGCAATTTTTGGGTTCATATCTCCATCCAAAAGTATATTAATGCTAGCTTTGAGATCATAATGAATTATTTTGAGTCGAGATACTTCGTGCATATACAAAAGCCCCTTGCAAATCCCCCATATGATCTTTTAACGGCTCTCCCAATCCAAATCATTGTGTTTGATAAGTTCTGCAGTATACTCAATTGCATGTATAAATCTCTTGAATAATATGTAAGCTAGCCAGTGAAATAATGACCATGAACTGAATTCAAAAGGACATTGAAATATTATTACCGAATATATATTTGTCAAGGCTTCTGTTCTTGACAAGTTCATAGAGGAGAACCCTTTCCTTCCCTTTCATGAAAAAAAACCCAAGAGTTTTACAAGATTCTTGTGTTGCAGCTTGGACACTAAAAAGACTTCATTTTTGAATTCCATGTCAACTTGCCCAAAATTCAAGGATAGTCTTTTCACATCGATGTCTAGTCCATTCGAAAGTTTCCCCAATCAAATATTACCATTAATTAGTCCTACTCCCTATCTATGTTATCACAAATATTTCATATATATATATTTTTTAGAAAAATATTTCATATATCGATATACCACAATACAAAACGTTTTAATTATAGAACCAATATACTCAATTACCTTATAAATGACCCCAAATCCACCTTTCCCCAACACAACGATTTGTTTGCAAGTTGTTCAAAGCTAAACACTACCCACAAGGGGATTTTCTGTAAGGACCCGATGCTAATTTTTTAATTAATTGGAAAGATTTAGTAATAATTATTTTAAATTACAAAATTAAAATTATTAAATCAAATAATGTAAGTGTGTGTTAAAAATATATATTACTAAATGTCGGTTTCTAAACGATATTAAAATACATATTTAAAATTTTATAACACACAAATTGAAAGAACTCAAATCGGATCTAGTTTTAATCAAAATAAAAAAAAAGTACACATGTTTAGATAAATCATATAAATTAAGGTTGTGTTTAATTAATGAGATTAATTATATATAGATAAATAATATTAAGACTATTAAACTAATTTTATATGATATTGAATAATAATGCATAAACAATCACATGTTTACTTTGATAGATCAATTTTGTGATTGATATTATGATTAAGCGACGAGTTACTATTTTGCTCTTTGTTTATAATATATAATATTATTTTTAGTTTTTATTTTTAAAATTGAGATTGTGATTCTTATTGAAAATTTTAAATTATTATTAATTCACATATAAATTATTTTAATTGACCAAAATTATTGAGTATAAAAATTATTTATTTTTTAAAACAAAAATTAATAAATTGAGTTAAAAAAATTTCCATGAATAAAGATAAAATCTAATGAAATGTATTAATAATATATTAAATTATTAAAAATTTTATTCATGTTTTATAATTTTTAAATGGATCTTTCGTATATTAAAATCAAATGAAATGTATTAATATATCTTAAAGTATTTAAAATTTATATCCATGTTATATAATTTTTTTTAAATGAGGTTTTCATATATATATTTTTTGGGAAGTAAATTAAAGATATTAGTGTAATTTTTTTTCAATTGAAAACATAATTAGTTAAAATAATTATTTATCACACCATTTATTTGTGATAAATTAATTTTAGGGAAAATTGCAAATTTAGTCCTATATGTTTGTCACTTTGCGATTTTGGTCCTTTATGTTTTTACATTTCAGTTTTAGTCCTGCATGTTCTTATTTTTTGCAATTTCGGTCCTTTTTATTCAAAAATGCTTACGTGTCACTGTACACGTCAGCTTCACATCAGCACTGAATTGGTGCCACATCAGCGCCACGTCGGAAAAAGGACTAAAATTTCCAAAAAAATAAAGATAGCGGACTAAAACTAAAATCTGAAAATATAAAAGACTGAAATCGCAAAGTGACAAACATACAGGATCAAAAAAGCAATTTTCCCTTAATTTTATTTCATATCAAATATATTTGTCGTGATTTTACTAGTTCGTACTACTGGGGTTCGACTCATGTTGTAATGACCCACGTCCTTCCACCGCATCCCTCCCCAGCCTATAGCATGGGCTCGGACCGCATGGTTCGACGGGCATCGCACTCATGACCTCCCCACTCCTGGCAGTGGGTTTTTGCCCTCCCCAGGAATCGAACCTTGTACCTCCAGGCTTAAGTACAAAGTTTTATGATTAGCTCAATGGTACCAGGAATCATAAAACTTTGTACTTAAGTCTGGAGGTACAAGGTTCGATTCCTGGAGAGGGTAAAAACCCACTGCCAGGAGTGGGGAGGTCATGAGTGCGATACCCGTCGAACCATGCGGTCCGAGCTCATGCTATAGGCTGGGGAGGGATGCAGTGGAAGGACGTGGGTCGTTACACATGTTTTCCTTTTATATTATGGTTGTTTGTGATTCCATAGCAGGTTATCCAAGGGGATTTGACGCGTCTGGTGAAGCGTCATCTAGTGGCACCCAGTGAGTCGAGTGTAGATTTGAGTTCCCATATATATGTATATATTATACTAGTGAGTTTTATTCTCCAGGGTAGATGCCCCGTGTGTCTGTATTGATATTTTTTTACTTTGTTTTGAATTCATGTTGGTGTGATCGACCCTTGCCGGCTCTGCATGCATTTATTCCAGGCCAATGCGGCTATAGGTTTGTAAATTGGTGATATGCCTCTATTTTAAAGGTAGTTGTGTTGTACAGGTTTTGGGATGCCCTATTTACGAATATATCATGTCAAAATTTCGGTTGGCCCAAACGAAAATTTTTAACTTGTTTTCGTTGTTTACATTAATTAATCCTGATTGTTTGATCATTAAATGTTAATCAGGACACAATCCCTTTCATTTTCTTAATTTCGGATTAAGGAAGAACCCAAGTTTCACTTGGCGTAGCGTTTGGTGTTCCTATGTTTTGCTCCGTAAGGGATTTCGCTAGAAAATTGGTGATGGCTGTTCAGTGGAGGTTTGGAAAGATCCTTGGCAACGTACTCCAAGAAATTTTTTAATATAGTCCACACAAATTGATGGTCTCTAGGGTTTGAGAGTAAATGATTTGATGATCCCAGGCAATGCAACATTGGATATTGAACTGCTCAATGAGTTCTTTTGTGAGCAGGATGTTGCTGCAATTACAAGTATACCATTGATTTGTAATGTTGGGCCAGATTATTATATTTGGCATTTTAATAAGAATGATATTTATTCAGTTAGGTTAGGGTACATGGTGGCGATAGATTTGGAAGAGGTGGTAAAATTGATGTATGTGTCAACTGGAAATGTTTATGGCAAATTCGGGTACCTCTGAAAGTCAAGAGCTTTTTATAGAGTTGGTCGTGATTGTTTACCGACGAGAGATAATTTAGGCAGGAGGGTTGTTCCGGTTTTTCTTGTTTGTGTGATATGCGAGTTGTGGATTGACAATACTAGGCATTATTTAGTGAACTGTACATTTGCAGCGAGCTGTTGGCAAGAGGCACCTGTTTGTATAAACTAATTATGGTGTTGCGACGATTTCCGAATCTGTAGTGGAACGGTTGTTTAAGATGATTGATAAGATGCATGAACAGAGTATTGCTAAGTTTGCCATGGTTTCCTGGGCTATTTTGGAAGCAAAGGAATAATAAATTTTGGAACTCGTCTCACCTGTCAGCCTCTGATAAAGTGAGCTTTCAATGCTTTGCATGAATGGATATCAGTGAAGTACCAAGCGCAAACGGGTGTAGTCAATCATCATAATACTCTTAAATGCGAGTTGTGGCACCCTCCCCCTTGTACGACATATGTTAAATGTAACATGGATGTGGCTTTTCCAGACGGTGCAAAGGTTACTTTGTTTTGGTATGGTACTGCGAGATGCTTTTGGTGCTTGTATAGGATGTCGGTCTTCTGTATTTCATGGGAGGTTACCTATTTCTGAAGGTAAAACTATGAACATCCTGGAAGCTCTCTCTTGGGTGCGCAATTTGGGATTTCATAAGGTGATCTTTGAATCGGACTCCAAAAGTATGGTTGATGAATTTGGATCTTTGGTAAATGATTTGTCTGAGCTCGCTTCTATTATCTCTCAATATCAGCTGATCATGAATGCAAATGCTGAGTTCGTAGTGCGGTTTGTTCCAAGAAGAGGGAATGAAATAGCTCATGTTGTTGCTAGGAATTCACACTATTGTCCAAGTCCTAGTTTATGGGTGGAGGCACCAACGTCTGTGGTGGCCCTTCTCACTCTCTTATGTACTCGACTTGATCATTTTAATATAATAAATTGATTGTGTTTGCTTCAAAAAAAAAATACATCCCCAAACCATGTTATATAATGCCATATCATAAACATGTGGTAGACGTAACAAAATGTTAAATGAAAAGAAATGCTCTTTGGAAAAAAAATATGTGCTTCTCCACACCAATCCAAAAGTACTGATACTGCTACATAAATATGTCTTTAAAAACTTTAGGGCTTTGGGTACTCTTAATTTAGAGTTGGAGTATGGAATATATTTTAGTATAGTCAAACAGTGTCTGACATAGTAGCGGAGCGTTATCCGAGTAGCGGAGCTGTGCTTGTAGCTGCAGGGCTACAACAGTGGTATTGCCCAAGTGGTTGGGTAGTCGCCATCAGCGGGCTGACGACGGACGCATGTATAGCTATGGTCTCCTTAAATTATTTAGGAGTATGCAATAGCTTAGTTAAGGCTTTTAGAGCTTAATTAATGATGCATGAGTATTTACATTGTAGAATTGATGATAGGCTGGAACCTAGAGTGAGACTGCTAGGACTGCCTGTAGTGAGGTACGTAAGTACTGACTGAGATAGCCAGCGGGTATGCATGCTTATGTGTTGCATTTATGTTTCATTTTTTGCATGTTATTGCATGAGTTATTATGCGGCATGTGCATATCATATTGTGTTTGTACATCTTTTGAGATGAGTCATGGAGGGCCGCTCAGCCCTGTTTGGACGGTTGATGTATAGTGCCCAGTGACCGACGGGTTGGGTGGCACTAGCATCTGGGTGACATGGTCCACGTCCGGTAGGAATGAGCAATGTACGTAGGGTTTGATTCCCGAGTTGTACCACTCATGTCCTAGGCGTCATTCTGAGCAGTTGATATACAGTTATCCCAGATACGGATACCCAGACATATTCAATTGCATGCATCATGTTCATATGTTTTACCCGTGCTTTCGTATTGAGCTTAGAGCTCACGTCCAGTATTTTCTGTTTATCTGGACACCCCATTCGACGGGCAGATTCAGGTACTGGTGGTGTACCCAGTGACTGGAGAGGCTAGAGACCGAGAAGACAGCAGGGTTAGCTGTAGGTTTTATATAAGGTTACTCGATTGGGTTGTATAAATCGAATTTGTTTAACCAGTTGTATTCTGTCGGTCTGCTTTTATTAAGTCTTCCGCAGCAATTTATTTAATGCATGCTTAATAATGCTCTAAACTCTGATTAGGTAGTGGATCCGGGTTGGAACGCTACATAGCTCCTCGATAGAGAAGTCATAAGTTAATGAAAGGATTGCAAACAACATAGTCATGTTGAAGTATGCTTTTTTGTAAAATTTACACCAGTATTGGATCTTCATTACTCTTCATTTATGTTTTGACGATATATATAGGGTTCCTTAAACTTCTGGTGTTATCGCAACCTTTGTGTTGGTTCTTATGCCTTTCTCAATAGCTGGTCAATAAATTCTAGACAGGTTTTGACAAGATCAAACTATTCATGAAAATGATTTTTTTTTAAAAAAAATAAATAAGGAATGCAAGATATGTTATTGATCATTAACAGTTTTCAGACGATGGGGCCTGATCGCGATGCAAGAATACAAAAAGACGGAAAATTGCGAAACTTGCTGCAAGCTAAAAAATGTCGGACAATTATTCCTTCTAGATCTTGAATATGGGCTGCCAGTTCAAGTTAGAGATACTGCCCTCAGTAAAGATTCAAATAATGCCACTCTAAAGAGGCCGAGGTACGTAAATAGGGAATGTTTTGTAGAGAAGCATGACCACAAAATATGTGAACCATTGTGTTTGAGAACATTCTTCGTTCCTTTTTATTTAGTAAAGGTTACATGTGTGTCACATGATTTATAGGAAATACCTGATGTTGTTGTCACTTTATATCATTTATAGATTATAAAAATCACTCCATAGTGATTGAAGCTTGATAGATACTGATATACCTCAATAAAGTGATCTTCTTGGATGAGCTAATTAGCCGCGCTAACAAAACTCCTCCAATAAATGATGACCTGTTGCTGACCTGAAACTACGAACAAGAGTGTTAAAGGGGGGCCGGAATGTGTTCTGGCGTATTCCCTCCGACGCTCAAGTCAGATGCTAGGATAGCGAAATATAGAGAGTGGTGTGTGTACACGAGTGATAATTAGGATCCAAATAATGAAAGTGAACCTTGTATTTATAGGAGAGGACTTCGAATCTTACGCTTACCTTCCTTATCAGGAACCCGAGAATCCCGGGATTGCAATCCCGGATATATAGGCAGATATCTCGTCTGAATCTAGCTTGACCGTGAAAATATCGACATGTATATTTTATCCGAGCTGACCTGTCATCACTAAGACTCTATATTGCTGCTCCCCCGGGGGTCATATGAAAAGGGGTGAGTGAGTTATTACTGAACTCCTGAACTCGCCCTAAACATTGATCCTAACATCTTAACTAGCTCACCAAGGTTGTCGAACCCATTTACTAAGCTAACTCCTTACCAATATTGGGGCTGAGCTGAGCCTCCAGCTCCCGAGCTGAGCTCCTGACCCGAGTTGGAAATTATGGTGGGGGAGCTTGACCGAGCTCCGAGCTCCCGAGCTGGGAATTATGGTGGGGGAGCTTGGCCGAGCTCCGAGCTCCCGAGCTGAGCTCCCGACCCGAGCGGGGAATTATGGTTGGGGAGCTTGGCTAAGCTCTGAGCTCCGGACCCGGTTCTGGTTGATTAGGGATGTTCCTTTTATATTATGATCATCGATGAGCTGAGGTGGTTTCCTCCTCCGGATATCACAAGTCCCTCCCATAAAAGTCGAATTGAGGTCAAAGACTCGAAATTCGTTTTTATTCTGAGATGACCCTAAATGAATGCCGAGCTGGGGTGCCCCACCAAGCCCAGCTGTCATTCTAACAAGTACTATATAACGGTAACTTTTATAATTCCACTCAATCTGAGCCATCCACCTGTTCTAAAATCAATGGTCTGAATTGATCTGAGCTTTCTATAAATAGGCCTCGCTGTAAAATTTCATTTTACCCTTCTCTGATTCCTATTCTCTGATTTTCTCTCCTCCATTCCCTTTTTTGAGCTGTCTTGCTGCTTAAAATTTCTTCCTGATTTCCGAGCTCCCTAAGTAAGTTTAAACCCCCTTAATGGCTTCTTCATCCCGCCCTCATCATGAGAGCTCAGATGAGGTATTTGCTGAGGTGGATCGATATGATTCACTTGCAATTACCCCAGCAGGAGAGTCCCCAGGCAAGGATCCTGCTCCCGCCTCAACTTTCGCTCTGGATGATGATTTGGGGAGTAACCCTGAGGCCCCCTCAGTGCCCTGGTTTGACTTGTACTCATCTGAGCTAGATGCTTCGGATGAGGAAAAAATTAGGGCTCTATCTCATGCTCCCGAGGGTTATGAATTTATAATTCCTGACCTCGATGACCGAGCTGACAATCCCCCTATGGGATATTATACTTTTTATGTAGATCAGCTAGAAGCTGGCCTTAAGTTTCCTCTCCCCCCTCTCTTTCAACAGCTCAGTCGTTACTACGAGCTCCACTTAGGATAATTTACCCCCAACTCCTTCCGGACCTTGTGCAGCTTTGTGGTCCTTTTTAGAACCTTAGGTTTTGAAGTAACTTGTTTTAATATATGAAATTTTTTGCTCCCCAAACGTTCTGAGGAAGGCCCCTTTTACTTCTCATGTCGCCCTAACTGCAAATTTTTTAAGGGCTCTCCCAGTTCCAAGAAAAATTGGAAAAACTCCTTCTTCTTTGTTCACCTACTGATGCCTGGGACATATGCTCAGTCTGGAGGGAAACCCTCCGTCTCCTGCCTGTTCCTGCCCCGGGCTTCCATCAGGGGTAGCTGTTTACTGGAGCCCTAAGGGCCATAGGGGGAAGGTGCTTTGATATCTCTGCCCTTCTGGCAGAGGACTTGCTCTGCCATCATGGGCTCAGCTCGGCAGATGTTTCTGTCCGAGGAAACTTAGGTATGTCCCTTCCCCCGCCCGTGCTCTGCTTTACTAGTGCTCTCACCATTTACTGTCCTGACCTCCCTTTGTCTTGTGCAGAAAAAAGAGTTATGAATGCTGCCATGAAGAGAATGCTGGAGAAGAAGAAAACGGCTGCCCCGTCGGGTGGTAAGACTGAAGGGAGCTCGGCCAAATCTAAAGCCCCTTCACCCCGAGCTACTGGCAAACCTGAGCCCTCTACAACCCAATCCAAAGGCTCGAAAAGGCGGGAAACATCAAGCCCGCACCCCGATGTGGTGGAGCTGGACTCGGGAGGTCTTCTATTCCAGAAGTGGTACCCCTCCGTCAGTTCAGGGCGGAGAAACCTCAGACTCCTGTGGTCCGGTGTAGGACCAATTTCTTTGAGATGTACCATGATGCCCTGCGTATCGTGGGGGTCGGGCCTACTCCAACTGCCGGGTCAGTCCTTCGGGATATGATTTCTCAGGCTGATGCTGATTATGTAAAGAACCTTGGATAGACTGAGCTGATGCAACGTTCTAACACTGCCTCAGCTGAGGTAACCTTCCCCTCGCCATTATTTTATGCTCCTCTCTTATATTTATATTTACTTACTCTTTTCCTTTCTTAGGCCGCCGTCCTGAACGCCGAGCTGTCCCTCCGAGTTTCCATGACTCGAAAGAATAAGAAGTAGATCCAGACTTTTTGAAAGATTGGGCACGGGGACCCAAAGAACTAGCAGGTCTCGACTGAGAGAAAGACTTGTTCTGTCGAATTCTGTCCTCCGCCTGGTGACAACGGCTCACCAAACCCTCATAGGACATGTCGTCACCAACTGTTGCACGGTCATGGATCTCAGGGTTAAGGCCCTGAAGGAACAGATTATACTTCATCTCGGAGCTGTCGGCAATCTCCGGGCAATAAGCTAACAGATCAAAGAACTTCTGCTGATACTCGTCAATAGACAAAGCTCCCTGCCGCAAGCTCAGAAGCTCACCTGCCTTCGTCTGTCGGAGTGCAGGAGGAAAATATAGCTTGTGGAAAGCTGTGCGGAATTCGGCCCAGGTGGCCACTCCTCTCGCCGAAACAAAAGGTGCAGAAGTAAACCTCCACCACCTGCGCGCACGTCCATCCAGAAGATAACCCAGTGTCTCCATCTTCTGGTCCTCGGTGCAGTGAAACGTTTGGAAAGTCATCTCCATGCGGTCTAACCAGTTCTCCGCCTCTTCCGGAGACTCGTCTCCGCACAAGGGCTTAGGCCCCATCTGCAAGAATCAACGTACACTGAAACGGTCCTCATATCGATGACGATGGCGGCGTTCCTGACGAGGCTCCCGGTCGGCATCACCCCAACGCCCACCAATACTGTCATGAGAACTCTGGTCATCACGATCTGCCATCTACAAAATTAACCTAACGGTTATCTTATGTAGAATCTAAATCCCAAGAATACTTTGCATGCTCTGATACCATAAATGTAGTGACCATTACCTAGATCACCTAATAAACAGAACTTAGGCATGCAATTAACTTAATTAAACGGATATCAGAATAAAACTGCGGAAACCATAAACAATATACAATCCCAAGGCAAGGAATCTGTAAATACCCAAATATTATACAACCAGATCGAACAGCTGTATCAATCCAAATAACAACAGAATAAAACCTAGGCAAAGCTCCAGCTGGCCAAGTACTGCCTAGCCCCTCTTGGATCCACCCGCCTCATCCAATCGCAAACCTGCCCCATGGAATAGGGTGTCCAGAAACACAGAGTACGAGACGTGAGCATAAAACGCTCATAAACTCGAGGTCAAGGATCAGATAATAGAGACAGACCGGGCCCTGGTATGTAGCACGCTGTGCCGTTGCTTCAGGAGGTGGCTCCCATACCATAATACCAGTGGATTTACCGGACCCAAAGCCATGGAAGTCCATCCACTAACAGGATAGGGTAACACCCTACTAATAGACATCTCAAAGGAGATAGCTCAGTATGCAAATGAATGCAACATAAATCAATGACATATAAATCATGCAGTCACATAATACATGCATACTCAGTCAGGATATCTCAAACAATACTTTCGTACCTCAAATCAGTGCAAGTTCTACCAACTTTAGGTCCACGCCTATAGTCTGCTCTACACTGCCAAATGATACTACTATCATTAAAGAGCTCTAAAAGCCTTAACTAAGCTATTGCATACTCCTAAATATTTATAGGAAGCAAAAGCTATACCTTCATTCGTCGTTAGCCCTTTGATGTCGATGCCTTTAGAACTTGGGCACAACTCCGCTACGACTATTGAATGCCTCGCCAACCCCCGGGTCAAGCCTATGAAGACTAGAACTACTCTTATATGCCTGGAATAGAGAGGGATTCTCGGAATTGGCAAATGAAAGTGAAGCCTCGGCCTTCTATTTATAGACATCGATCGGAACCTCCAATCCTCGATCGGAACTTCCGATCTTCGATCGGAACATCCGATCCTGCCATCGGAGCTTCCGAAGATCCTCATCTACCACGTGTCAAAATATCACTAGTTGACTTCGGATAGGGGCGATCGAAGCTTCCGATCCTGCCACACGTCATGTCTGACGTAATACCATCGGAGCTTCCGATCCTGCATCAGAGCTTTTGATTTCGATCGGAACGTCCGATCCTGCATCGGAGCTTCCGATCCGTCTGGTATCCAATTTGTTTAATTAGCGTTGATTAATCCCTTAATCACTGATTTTGGTTACGGGCTACTACAGTATTATTTACTTATTGCTATTGTATGTTAGACTGATCTCCATTATATTCAAACGCGAGCTGAGCTGAACTAAGCTCCCTAAGGGGAGGTACGATAAACACTTAAAATAATGCTAACACTCGAAGGCGGGCTGATCCCAGCTCCCATAGGAAGGCAAGATACATACTTAAAAATAAACTACTCGAGGGTGTTGAGCTGAGCTGAGCTCCATGAGGGGAGATAAGTCTATCACTTAAAAATAAACCAACGCCCAAAGGTGTCGAGTTGAGCTAACACCTGGAGGCATTGAACTGAGCTTAGCTCCCTAAGGGGATCAAAGTACTTATTTAAAAATAAACCAACACCCGGAAGTGTTGAACTGAGCTGAGCTCCCTAAGGGGAGCAAATTACTTATTTAAAAATAAACCAGCACCCGGAAGTTTTGAACTGAGCTGAGCTCCCTAAGGGGAACAAAGTACTTAGTTAAAAATAAACCAACACCCAGAGGTGTTGAACTGAGCTGAGCTCCCTAAGGGGAGAAAAGTACTTAGTTAAAAATAAACCAACACCCAAAGGTGTTGAACTGAGCTGAGCTCCCTAAGGGGAGCAAAGTACTTATTTAAAAATAAACCAACACCCAAAGGTGTTGAACTGAGCTGAGCTCCCTAAGGGGAGCAAACTACTTATTTAAAAATAAACCAACACCCGGAAGTGTTGAACTGAGCTGAGCTCCCTAAGGGGAGCAATGTACTTTTTTAAAAATAAACCAACACCCGGAAGTGTTGAACTGAGCTGAGCTCCCTAAGGGGAGCAAAGTACTTATTTAAAAATAAACCAACACCCGGAAGTGTTGAACTGAGCTGAGCTCCCTGAGGGGAGCAAAGTACTTATTTAAAAATAAACCAACACCCGGAGGTGTTGAACTGAGCTGAGCTCCCTAAGGGGAGCAAAGTACTTATTTAAAAATAAACCCACCCAGAGGTGTTGAACTGAGCTGAGCTCCCTAAGGGGAGCAAAGTACTTATTTAAAAATAAACCAACACCCGGAAGTGTTGAACTGAGCTAAGCTCCCTAAGGGGAGCAAAGTAATTATTTAAAAATAAACCAACACTCGGAAATGTTGAACTGAGTTGAGCTCCCTAAGGGGAGCAAAGTACTTATTCACTACAAGAAAAACTGGAAACGACAACGGTTTTAATCCGTTGTCGTAGGGGTCGAAAAACCGTTGTACTTTTATGTGTTGTCGTAAGTATAACATACAACAACGGTTTATATCCGTTGTGGATTCCAACATATGACAACAGATATGCAACATTAAATATCTGTTGTGGTACACACCTTTTGACCACGGTTTATAACCGTTGTCTTAAGTTGTCTTCTACGACAGTTATAAACCACTCTCTATGTTGGCATACCACACCTTTTGATCACGGTTTATAACCGTTGTCTTAAGTTGTCTTCTACGACAGTTATAAACCGTTGTCTATGTTGGCATACCACACCTTTTGACCACGGTTTATAACCGTTGTCTTAAGTTGTATTTTACGACAGTTATAAACCGTTGTCTATGTTGGCATACGACAACAGATTTGCAACACTTTATATCCGTTGTCGTATGTTTAGAAATAACCACATTTTAAAAATGATGCCTTATGTAGGTTACGACAACATATATGCAACTTCTTATATCCGTTGTCGTTTGCTTATTATTCAACCACGTTTTAAAACCGTTGTCGTATGTTATTTTTAACAACAGTTTATAACCATTGTCTTAAATTGCCTTTCCGCAAGAGCTATTATTCACAATGAATTAAAAAACCATTGTCTATTTTAATTAGTGGTATATACCCATACAAAATAAAATATTTACTACATACATAAAATATGTGAAATAATATATATCTTCAAGTCTCAAAAGCTGTGACATACATCTAAATACTTTTATAGAAATTGTAGCGCTAGTAATTTCGAACCCAACATGTCATGGAAGTTGTACAAAAAATATAGATCTACTTATCTGACCAATTTACAATTATTTTCGATCATGATTTTCAAAAACAGCTTCTCCTCAATTGTTAAGAGTTCGATCTTGAAACAAAGAGCTTCTCCTCAATTTCCCAAAACAGCAAGTTCATTCCACATTCCCAAAACAGCAAGTTCATTCCACAGCTTCATGCTCATGCCCGACATGACTTCCAGTCACCCGACAGCCAAAACTACAAGTAACAGCAAATACCAAATAGTGTTACAAGCCAATTACGAAATTATGGCACATTAGTGTCCTATAACAGGCACATTTTAATACTTTACGTATTGTCATATTCAATTCATTTGCACACATTTTCAGACATCAACACTGCATAAAATATCTTAGAGTTCCCTACAGAATTCGAGCATCTTGCATGGCAACACAACCCCGTTCTGGCTCCAAAAGATCCAGATTCGGGTAAAACATCAATTTGAGGCGACTCCCTATGGGTAAAGCTTCTAATTTCTCAATTTCTTAAATTATCAATAATGTCAAAAACAAAAATTACATAAGATCCCCAAAAAAAGAAGGGTTAGAAGAACAAATTACCTGTGTCAGAATGAAAAAGGCTCTCAGATTTAACTTGGAATGGCTACTCAAGCAACTCCCCATTACAATTCCCAAAAACAGCTTAAAAAATACTGAATCTTTCTGAACAGTAAACATCTCAAAGAAACAGGCCAAAATTCCACAGCCCACCTCAAGATTTTCTTTCCAATCAGTAAATGCAAAAAAAACAACAAACTAGCTTAGCTCACAAGCCCGAATGAACAAAATAAACCACCATTACCATCCCCTGCAACCTTTCTCAAGCAGAGTTTAACCTATCTCAACTATTATCTAACGAAAAATTTTCGGTTACGATCAAGCACAAAAAAATTATATATCACAAACCAAATACGATGATATCCTCATTCCGACATCATCATTTGGAGAACCATTTAAGAAGAACATACACGCTTTATTTTTCTTATCATGATAATCAAATAGACAGTAAAAAATTAAGTTGTGTAACATGGCAGCTAAAAATATTTCAGAGCCACACTAAAACATCCATTGAGTTCGTCGTACCCTGCACCACATCAAGTCTAAAGACTCCCACACACGGTTTCTTCCATGTTTTTTCCTTAGGTGATTATCTCTATTAAATATCAAACTTACATCCCTTTCTTTATGGAATTCAATCAAATAAGGCATCACCCAATCAATCTTAATCGAGACATGTTGCTTAAGTTGCTCATGTTTAATCTAACAGCAATCTTTCCATGTGGCCGAAGATACATCACATACAACTCAAACTCTTTCTTTGAAAATTTATCTCGTATCAATAATGCACAATCAATAGGAGACAACATACTACACTTCTTTAAATATGACCAAAATTCAGTACACTTCCAAACCTTATGCACCATCGGGCAGAAAAATAGACAATGACTCGTAGATGCTTCATGCACTCCGCAAAACAGACAACAAATAGACGTTAATGAACAAGACATCCTTTAGCGACGACCCCAGGTGCAGTGGGGCATGTAGCCAACGGACAGTGATCATCGGATTCATCAATTTCAGAGGGGGGAGACAGGGGGACTGTCACTTAGAGAGCCACAGCTCTGGCCTCCATTGACAGGGTCATATTTGAACAAAACTTTGTTTAAAAATGCAAGATTTGAACCAAATTAATCTTGCATATAACCAAATTAAACAAAATACTTAAATACTCTGCCAACCGTCTTGTTATACCACTTCATAATTCAACAAACCTATAATGCACAGCATGCATATGGAAAATATTCTACAAGTTTAGGCAAGACTTGGCCAGTAGAAGTAGCAACTAAGTGGACTCACCAATATTTATTATGTGAGCACAAACGACAAATAGCAACTAAGTGGACTCACCAATATTCTACATGCAAACGACAAAATCATCAGGTCCTGTAGGTCTTGGCATAAACATGCAGCTGGAGATTTAAATCTGATAAGCATAAAACAATACTTAATTCACACTGACAGTCATAGGTAGAGTACCTTATCTGTAAAATTTCCGTTGTTCGTCCATAAATATACGTACCTAGTAATGAATATAATCTTATATGCATTCCGCCCATTCGGAACGAACTTCATTAATTTCTTCCATTGAGTACTCTGTTTTCACGAACTTCAAACCACAAATAAATTATATTATTACCCAAATAAATGTAAATGACTTTGGAAAAAAAATAACAAAACAATTATTTGAGAAGATTTACTATAGCGGACAGTGAATGCTTTTCACTGTTAACATTTCCTTCAATAATATCTTTCATAAATCTCATCACATAATAACCACATTGTTTTGCATCTGGTTGTCGAGGACCCTGTGTAGAAGAAAGCAGAATGTCTCATCTATAAATAATATTTGTAGATGAATCACAAGTAGACATGCATACATACCTTTACTGTTTCCCATATTGCCTGTTTTATGCCTTTCCTTTCTTTGTTAGAATTAAACAATTTCAAGCTCCTTCATACATAATATTAACACATTAATGTTGAATCACATAATTAAGTCCTCGATAAAAACAAATATGTACTCACATATTCACTACATATTTCCAGTTTTCATAACGATTACGATGACTCAGTGGATCCAAAAAATAAACCATCTCTACGTAAGGATCAAGAACAGTGAGAATCCAATGAAACCTATGCGTAACAATATATTATTAGTGCATACATTTCCCTAAACAGTTTCCGAAAATCAATTTCATATGATATTATAACATTTTCTTACCCAACATTAACTGGCACCAAAACTAGTTGATTTCTCGATGAACCACTCAACCTATCTGCCAAAACAGTCGCTCTTTCATTGAAGTGTTCAATTTTACCATTTCTGTCAAGGTTGGTCACAAATGGAATGAATTGGATGGTGTGTGGATTCATGAACCTATATTTCTCAACCTTGTTATCACTTTTCATCTTTCTGTAAAGATGCCTGCCATTATCAATAGAAAAATGTTATTATGCTTAATTAATTAAAGTATGTACAACGTATATGCTAAAAAAATTAAGGTATAAAAGTTCATGTTAATTGAACACCTACCAAATGTAAACAACCATACAATTGGCAGATACTGGCTCCAACTCATAAAAGGGAATGATGTCTTCAAGGTGCATAAGTAGTTCGTATTCTTCATCAAACAAATCATGATCTAAATTGATTGATATATTATTTTCCTCATCAAGAGCATGCTTGCAGAAAAAATGCAACATATTCAAGGACTTCGGTACATGCGATGCCAAAACAGTACTTGTTTTCTTCACATTTTTCTTCTTTCCATGCTTCTAAAAATTGCAAATGTAGATGTATATGTTAGGTACAGTTCACTAAATTTTATTGGACAAGTTAAGTCCAACTATAATATCATATTTACCTCATCCCGCATCAATACCAAGTGCACAGGCCAAGCCACGTGAGAACCTACAGCATCACCAATAGTATCACATTCATTTGGAATTGGGAATGGCAGCTGTGCTGATTTCTCCACAGCCTCATCAATGGAGATGCGCATACAATTTACGGGCAATGGAACTCCATGAAGTAAGTTACCACCTCCATTGACATGAAAAATTGTACCGTATGCAACTACAATATTAGATTCCAGTGTCAACGTAACCAACTTGCCCTATAAAACAAAGTTTCATCATGTTATAAATTGATTCAACTCCCGGGTGACATTCATTCAATTACATAATAACAGTAGCGTAGGCAATACCTGCAAGAAATCGTATTTGCTCAGAATTTGCATGTCATCATCAATGAAAGTTGCATAATATGGGACACTCTTTTCTGTTTTGATTTTGTCTTCATTCCTGAGATGTAACTTTACGGAGCAACTACCTTTCTCTTCAATCTCAGAGGCGCATGCACCATTTTTGAACATTTCTTCCAACTTTTTTATGCGTTCGTCTTGATCTGCAAGGCGAGTAGATTGTTCTGAAATCAATAGTTTTTCCTTTGACAACTCTTTTTTATGCTGCATCAATAAGTGGCCATCACCAGTAGGCCTCTTCCATAATGTACCAACATTAAAGTAGACAGTTGGAGTTATATGAACTCCAACACCCCTAACACGTCCACCATGCTCTTCTGAATCAAGTATATTTGAAAGGATATCCTTTTTTGACCCTTCAAATTGCAACTTACCATCCCGTTTTTTCTTCACATATTCATCCTGTCAAGCACAAGAAATTATTTTTTACCAAAAAATAGTTTAGTTGAATAAATACTATTGGATTCATGTACTTATTACATACAATCTTTTCTATTTTCATTTTCAGATCATCTCCTTCAACTTCACCCTCCTTATTCACCCGTCCTTTCTTCCAAATAAGAGCCCGATTGACATCATCATCATCACATAATTCACTTGCCTTCAAACAAGATAAAAAATAACAAATGATTGCCATTGTTATAGAAGATAGGCTATGAAAAAAATACTTACTATTTCATCAGCAAATTGTGCATAACCTTTACGGGAAAGCCGATGTGGGTATATGTTCTGCTTTCTTCTCTTCTTTTGCTCAGCACTTAAGTTCTAGATAATTCTCCACATGTGTTAATGTATCGGTATATATAATAATGACATGTTAAATTGTTTTTAAGAAGTAATTAATAATCGATCTTACCATGAAGTCAACGGACATACGAGTGATTACAAAGGAACTCCAATCATCCCGTGGAATACCGTAGCCACTTGGCGGTTCTTTCAACTCCTCTGGTTTATCAAACTTCAAGAAAATGAACTTCTCAGTTAGATGCGCCTTGTATTGCCGCCACTTACTATTCGCTGAATGCAAACAGCCCTTCCTCCAGCTTGGGCTAACTTTGTATGTCAGCTGTAAAGAAAAGTATATATCAACCCATACATAACATTTAAATTATTTAAACTGTCAAATACTTCTTACTTACATTAAATGATTCCCATATTAACTCTTTAACATCACTTGGAACTTGCTTCCAATTCTTGTAACTGATCTTAATCTTTTCTCGAGCGAGAACTCCTATATAACTGTGCATTTCAGCCGCAAACTCTCCTATTGGCTGTCCAATTTTATTGAACATTACATCCTTTCTAACTCCCTACACCCTTTGCCTAACGACCTTATCCAAACGTGTACGTCCTCTAGAACTTCTTGTCATCTCGGTCTCAGTAGATTCCACCGGTTCTGCCTCATTGTTTTCAGCAGCTTTACCATTGTGATAACCCTTACGAAACTGTTCACGAGCTTCCATAGTGCCAGAAATTAAAAGATTATTCAATGCCAAATCAGACCTCAAGTTTCCCCAATGACAGTTCCTGCAAAAGTTGACATCTTGTTAGGCATAGGTATTAAAATGAAATAAAGAGTGATAATGAAAACGAACTATAAATTTCAAGATAAAATACAAAGAAAATAGATTAACGAGATTTATATACTAAACAGTAAAAAAAGGATTTCAGTGGGTTACATTATGCATTGTCAACCCAAGTTCCATCACAATCTTCACGAATGCATGGTGGTTCATTTTCATCTTTTTCATCAACATCCAATGGTTCCATTGGTAGAAATCATCTAGTAAAATATTGATAATGAATTACAGAGTTTTCCAACACATCCTCAGATATGAATTCAATGTACTCCTTGGTAGGAGTAGTAAGTACAACATGCCATGTAGGATCTTGAGGATCTTCAATATAAAACACCTGCTTTGCTTGACTGGCTAAGATAAAAGAGTCAGATTTGAATCCAACTCTTTTCAAGTTCACCAACGTGAAACCAAGATCATCAACTTTAATACCGTTATTATTCTCAACCCAATTACATTTAAACATTGGAACTTGATATTTGTGGTAATCGAGTACCCATATCTCTTGAATGACTCCAAAGAAAATCATGTCTGACACAACTGGATGTTTGTCCTTTGCACTGGCAACTTGCATTGTTTTTGCAATTAAGCTTACTCCAGAGTTTTGAACAACTCGTGTATCATCACACTCTTTGGTATGATAAGTTACCCCATCAATCAGATAGCTAGAGTACTTTAACACTTGATTGCTAGGTCCACGGGCTATCCACTTTAATCTTTCTGATATTTGACAGGTGGAATGACCAACACCACTTCCAACCTATATTTCACAATGTGATAAATTTTATCACGAACTTCAAAACTTATATTTCAATGCTTATGACACTTACACGGTCACGTAACCAGTTATCAAACGCGCGGTTGTGCTCATCTTGTAACCACTTTTTGGACTTAGCTTTATTGGGAAATTTTTCATTCAGAAATGTCATGTGTTCCCTAATAAAAAAATAAATGTGTTTATGTTAAACAATAGATCAAAAAAGTTGAAAGAAATTACTAATAAGTTAGAGAAATTACTCGATATATGGATCAACGTCAACATCATTTTCCAACACATAGCGATGCGCTTGATGCAACTCATCAAGGCTAGTGGAGTACACTACGGCACCAGATAAAGGCCTAGTAAGTTGTAATTGTCGATGCCTTGTTGGGATCCCAATTGTATGAACGTTAGACATGTAGTCGGAGCAAAATTCCACAGCCTCTTCAGCAACGTAACATTCGGCTATACACCCTTCCGGCCGATTGCGATTTCGCACATAACCTTTCAAGATCTTCATGAATATTTCAAATGGCTACATCTGCCTATACCAAACAGGTCCACACAATTTTACCTCCCGCACAAGATGGACAGTTAAATGAACCATTATATCGAAAAACGATAGTGGAAAATATTTTTCAAGCATACACAATAGGGTAACAATCTCTCTTTGCAGACCATCCAACTTTGAGACATCTATCACTTTATTGCATAAAACATTGAAGAACCCACACAACCGGATGATAGTATCTCTAACATGTTTAGGCAAGACATCGCGGATGGCGATTGGAAACAATTGTTGCATCAAAGTGTGGTAGTCATGTGACTTGAGGCCAACAAGTTTTAAGTCCTTCATTGACACCAGATTTTTAACATTGGAGGAGTAACCTGTCGGGACTTTCATTCCAAACAAAGAATTGCAAAGTTTTCTTTTCTCAGTCCTACTTAGTGTAAAAAAAGCTGCTGGCAAAAAAGTTCTATTCTCCTCCGTCTTTGGTGCCAAATCAGTCCTCACATTCATCTCCACAAGGTCTAGTCTAGCGGCTACCCCATCCTTTGTTTTTCCTGGAACATTAAGTAGCGTACCAATAAGACTTTCACAAACATTTTTTTCAATGTGCATCACATCAAGCACATGTCGAACATGTAGATGTTTCCAATACTCTAGTTCAAAGAATATGGATTTTCTTTTCCAACATGATTTTGTTTCCAACTCCTTGCGCTGAAGCTTCCCACTCATTTTTCCCGCACGATAGTTAATCTTATCAACTCTTTCCAACACTTCAAGCCCAGTTAATGGTTTTGGTGCGGGGTTAAACTCTTGTTTCCCATTAAAATCTTTTTTTTGCCTTCGGTAAGGATGATTTCTAGGAAGAAACCTTCGATGACCTGTATATGACATTTTTCTACTATGCTTCAACCTGGTCGAATATGTTTCTTCCCCACAGATAGGGCATGCTTGATATCCTTTCACAACACAACCTGACATGTTCCCATAAGCAGGAAAATCATTGATTGTCCATAGTAAGACAGCTCTGAGCGAGAAATATTCTTTCCGATATGCATCATATGCATCAACACCTATCTCCCATAAACATTCACTAGTAGAAAAATCGCGTAAGACTTCGGTTAATAACCGAAGTCGTAGGAACTTAATTACCGAAGTAGTGTCACGTGAAGTAATAGGGTACTTTTTTACTTCGCTGAATCACCGAAGTCTTATACCATAAATTACCGAAGTCTTTGGCCATTTTTTGAAGGCAGAATTGGACCGGTGCCGAAGTAAAAACATATATTTTACTTCGCTCATTTCATAAGTTACGAAGTCAAACATATGCTTATACTTCGGTAATTAATGAATTTAATGAAATAACAACTATGATTATACTTCGGTTTGTATACGAAGTGAAAGATTGTGTTTACTTCGTTAATTTCTTTTATCACCGAAGTAAAATGCATTATTCGACTTCGCTTATTAATGAAATTACTGAAGCCATATAATAGCTTTTACTTCATCAATTTTATTAACAGACGAAGTGATAGAATAGCTTTTACTTCAGATACGAAGCCATAGAATAGCTTTTACTTCATCAATTTATTATTTTGCTTCGTCGATTAGTGAAATTGCCGTTCCACTTCATTAAAATTTAGATACAATAATTACATTATATAAATATATTTTTGAAATTTAAAATAGACTAATAAGGTTCATAAATTATTCATCTCAAAACAACGAACATCCATGAATTCACAAGTATATCCACCAAATTAACCCAAAAATATGCATGTATCCACAAGTATTTCCACAAAACTAAAAGTGCATCTATAAAAAATAATCAAATTCTAACTATATAAACACTAGGGAAAAAAACTATACATTAATCCATCCTTCAACATAGGATCTATCATATTTGAAGTTGTTCCCTCACGCCAATGCCTCCAAACCTGAATCAATCCAGAGACATATATCCTTTATCAGTAACTAGTACTTGCAACAAACTTAGAATGAAAATATGAACCCGGAAATACTTCTCAAATACTTTGATGAACCCGAAAAAGTTTTCAACAGCTGCAAAAACAAAAATAAATGGTCGCATTCAGTTGCATGCTTCCATTTCCAGGTCTCATGATTCGATTATTCACAATCAAGGCCAAAGCCACAACTACTTTAAATGCCTCCAAAAGAGCTCAATTAAAAATAATGGCCTTCTAACCTCGGCAAATTCTTCCATGGTGGAATCATGGACCAGAGCGACGATGAGTGAAACGACGACGATGGTGAGGAAAATCGTGGTGGAGATTGCGATGATTCTGCGGCGGCGATTACTGATCCATTGGCTGTTATTCTGGTCTTCTTCCACTGGAATCCAATTGAGTAGTAAATTATTCATTTATACATAATTAAAAAGTGAGGATTACTGATCTAATTTCAAGAAACTGATAAAAAAAGGATTAGTTACTTATAAATATATAAAATATATTCACAAACAGAAATTAAATCTCTAGATTCCCTATTTTTCGCGATTCATAGCACCAAATGTACCTTAACGACAAGAGCAGTGGAATCATCCAACACTTGAATCACCAGCCTATGAAACGGCCATGAAATATTACAAGCTGCACCAATGGAGATCTTGTAAACCTGTCCAATACCCATAAAATACGAACAAAAATCAACCCTTTTATCTAAACCATAATACAAATGGAGCCAATGTGTGAAAAAAAAAACACAACGAAAAAAAGAAAATAAACACGTCCTTTTCATTGAACATGGGATCTGAACGAGAACCATTGGAAAAGAAAAATCAAGAATACAATTTATTTCCACATGTTTTTTGACATGACTTGACATCTGCATTCATTATTCTACTTTACCAAAACAAAATCAAGCATACATTCTATTTCCACATGTTTTCCCAAAACAATTCTTCAAAAATTTTCTGGAACAAGACAGTTTTGCCAGCATTTTCTGGAACAAGTTACAAACTCTCTGCGATTTGCAGAGGACTCGACATCCCTCAGATAAAAGACAATGGGACTAATCTTTGATACATTGACTAGAACCTGTATCATTTGTATCAAATTTAGAACATCAAATAAATATTTAAAAATTCATCTGAAGAAAATGTTATACCTTGTAAAGTTTCTGTATAAATAGTTTCTCATCAAAGCACCAGCTGTTTGTGCGCCAAGAGGAGCTGAAAGATAAAGAATTTTGAGAAAGCAGTGAGAGCGAAAGCTTGAACAATCTTATGAGGTTAAATATAATCCAGCTTGCATGAAATGTTTTCCCAAATAAAGTGTGCTTCAATGTTATTCCATGAACTAACTGATTTCAAGACCTGAAGTTGCAGTTGTACTGGTTGAAGCAAGGCTGTTCAAGCTTGCAGAGGCAGATGAATTTCTCCTTAGTGTCGAAGAATTAGAGCCTTCCTGTCCACTGCGCATACCAAATAATCCTACAATCAGAAAACATGAAAATAAATGACAAACATTTTAAAGATCTTAGACAACACCACACTTTGTTCGAAATTTGATTTAAAAAACAGAACATATTTTCCGTCAAAAATTTCAAAAAACTCTCAAAAGACTCTTCTTCAATCAGAAATTCATGTAGTCAAGTCTGTTCATAATAGTCGAATCCAAGAACGAGTAAACATAAAACTACTTCAAATATTTATATTTATAATATTCTAAAACAAAGTCTGTATTGACAGCACCAAAAGAAAACCTTACATACCAAATCTGGGAGCAGAGGCAGAACGAGGAGGTGATAATCGGGCTTCTAGACAGTGACCGGTGTTGGTGGCGGTGAAAGACCTGCAATTTCAAGAAAATGAATATGTTAACTGGAATTAAAAAAATATTTAAATACATTTATCACATCCGTAGCAGACTTCTCCGATTGCAAAACATCCCCGGCACTCCCACCGTTACCATTATCCTCCTGCCGCAAACTCCACACAGCTTCTCTGGCAGCTTCCACAGTAATACCAGAACCTAGAAACCCTCCTGAGGCACGATCCTCTGCCATAAGAACCTAGAAATATTTCTCAGTAAAACAACAATTCAAATATAGAATCAAATAAAATGTAGAGATTTTTAAGGACAAAACTCCATTAGTATGTATCAGCAAGAAAGAAGACTCTAATTCTAGGATGATATTCTAATGTTTTCACTATGCAATTGATTCCATTAAAGTTATGATGAATAAACTCATATTTTCATGCTGCATTATTTGAAAATCATTATATTTTCAATAGATTTCGTCAATGCCTCATATTTCGAAGACCTTTCAATCATATATTATGCTGTAAATTTTAATAATAATTACTCGAAATGAGACCATGTCTAAGCTCATGACTAACTATGATTCTTGCGTTATGACCTCTAATGAGACCAATAAATTTTGGGTGAGTAAAAAAAGAAATAAATCCATAGGTTATCATTGATTTACCTCCCAGAATGGTAAATGAATACCCAACTCATCAGATTTACTAGATTATTATATGTACTGGGTGAGTCAATACTTGCATTCCGTATCCAAATTGCGTATCCAAGAAACAAATACACTGCATCCAAATCAAGTGATGCATCCAGGTGTTTCCAGAATAGAACCCTACAATAAATTGAATTAAAACTGTGATAGGCAACTAAAATATATCTCTAAAATTGAGCAAATCATCATTGTAGCGATCAAGTGGTGTATGAACATGTGCATAAATAATAACAATGATTTATACTCATTAATCCATACACAACGTGATTGGATGCACACTTTCAAATTCCAAGAATGAAATATTTATGTAACTTGTTTTAACTAAACAAAAGACAAAAATGAATTTTTGTACCTTATTGTTGAATTGCGTTCGGTGCAAGCCAAGTGTCTTGGCTCTCACTTTGGCTATGAGCAAAATAAGAATTTATAAACATCTCTCTCTCATTGAGTTGGAAAAGAAAATATTCCAAAGCTTCGAGAATACATTTCCTGAAACCTGTAGTAGTTTTCTCATCCATTCAGCCGATGTTGAAATGGAAAAAAAGGGAAAAGCTTGGGAAAATAAAACGTACCCATGATTCCTGGAAACCAGCTTGCGTGTCTTCTCCTTCTCTTTTAAATTCCTATATAATCATATTTAAGGTACAGTGACCATGAATCGAATATCAATAAACACACATTCACCATAAAACGGATATGCTAAAGATAGGAATACTGGTACAATAGTTGCATTGACTGAAACATATTGGATAAACACACATTCACGTAGAAAGTTTGACAAATTGGCCAATTTAATTCTTAATAGAGAGCAGTTCTCAGTCCTAAGATATTTAACATATTGGATATTACGATTAAAAGTGACTGAAACAAGTTTACCATCTTTCACCAAATCATAGGTTAAATATTAATTTACAATACACGAGAGAACATATACATGCACCCGTGCCAATCCCAAAGGCCAAAAGAATTGCACAAAAACAAATGTAATGTCTCGGAGAATAGTTCATACATCTTTTCAAGTGAGAATAATCTCATTCAGGATAAGTAAAGCCTTTGAATTATCTTCATCCAAGGTTCTCTGCACAGAAGAAGAGCACTTATTTATATTCAAATAAAACACGAAATAGTAAGAAAATTAAAGTTCTAGAAGCTGACAATTACTCTTAAGTCTTAACAAAACCACGTTCATCTTAAAATGAGTGGGAAGGTAGCTAATAAACCAATTACATATATTAAAAACAAAATCAGATCAACCAACATATATCTTCAAAAATTGTGTTTTCTATGCACAGAATGCAGGCCTACCATTATAGCCTGAATCAATAAGGTCTGAAAACAAGCAAAACGACTTTTAAGCAATTCAATGTTTGCTGAAGACTTCACCCCAAACAATTACAACATGCATCCATGTTCGGGTCTGTACAAAACAAGTAACGAGTATATACCTGTCCTTTTGTCTCTAGAATCCTTTAGGTTAGAGCTAGTGTTTGTATAAGAGAAGCCAACACCAGCCGGTGACTCAAGAAACAGAATATTTGCCACTGTCAGCATAAAAATTTCACAAAACATGCATGTTAAAAAAAGACCGCCATTACAATAAACAAAATTATTGAAGATGCTCTAAAACACCTCATATCATTATCATTGTAACAAGGTCGAAACCGAATTCCAGATTCGTCAGTTGATAGTTTAAAAATCATATTTAATTCATTTATGATTCAAAACAAGTTTTGTGAATTGGAAATGAAAGCTAACTCATTTTGCTACATTTCATATTCTCGGAGCTTTTCCAAATAAAATCATCTAGTAGGCCTAAATTTGTCTGCAAGAACACACCTGAAACTCAGATGTTCTGTTTTCTACATATTGGAACAATTTCAGTAGAAAATTCATATAAAATTCATTTTACATCCTAATTAGTTATAACCAGTGGCAAATCGAATAAAACACAATTATCTACAAGTTTTATGTGAATTTCAACTTTGAAATATGCCCTGATCAATACCTGATTTCTAAATGACAGTAGGTGTAAGAAATTATTCTTCATATGGAAGTATTACTACTATCCTTTATTCCATCCTTATGCTACGGACACAGTATTTAGAACTCTACAATTTATTTGAACAATACACCACAAAACTCTCTACAATCACATGTACTCAAATGGAAATGCTATTTGGAATCACTCTCACATCAAGCCCACTCAGGTTTCTCTTCCCGGATGTATTTGGATACAACAATTCGGACAAAACCATTCACCAATTACTCCAAAACTCTGTCCCTCCCACATGGGGAAACACAGAAAACATAGATAGGTACTTCTTTTCAAATAAGAGAGCTTCTAATCAGCTAAAATCATCCTTGGATCATGACACTGAAAGAGATTCATATGCAAATTGAAACATGAGACAACCCAGTCCTACTCCTACCTTAAGCTAATCTTCTCCTGGAGATTTGAATTTGAGTTTTTCAGCTTCTGAGCCTCACCTCTCAGCTGAGTCACCATTCGAACAACATCAAACAAGATAGCAGCCTTGTCTGTTTTGGCAGGTCTACCAGGCTCCAGGACAGCGCCTAATTCCATAAACCTAAAAGTGCACAATTAAGTCAGTAAGAGTAAAACATAGAACAAGTACTGAAACACAAAAAGGCATGTGATTACTTGTCATTTAGCCGATCCCTCCTTTGTTTTTCTCTGTATGATTTAGAGCTCGATGGAGTACACAATTCGGTTCGAGATCTTTGAAGAGTAAAAAATGTGAGTCATCCATAGATCTTTGAAGAGTAAAAAATAGTATTATATTCACATCGCATTATAATTTGATTGTCATTATAATTTGACATTTGTTCACAATTAATTTTTGATACTTAGCCCCACTCACAAACCCCGCCCATCAAATTCAGAATTAGGATACATAGTGGAATTGGCCGCCTCCTTTCTTTTTAACAAAAGACAAACTTTATCGTACCTCTTTTTGCTAACATCAGATATCATCAAAATATAAATAACGCTCTGACAGTGATAGATATTGCTTACTGCGTGAAAAGACAAAGGAAATAAAAGAAGTACAACGAAACAAGACTGATGCAGCTGTGTATAAATTGTAATTCTTCGGAACCATAACAAAGCAGTCTAAGTACAACAGGTTAGGTGCTCAACATTCTCATGTTATGATGAATAAAAGACCATCACCATCCATAGTAATTTCAAGTACATACTACATAGCATCTTTCTCTCTCACAATATAATGGATTAAATGGATATTAGACTTGAGCAATTCACATAAAATTTGTTTTCTCTCAATCCAATCAACGAAAAGAACTTCAAAGTAAATACTCGAAGTACCAAGAAAATCCTCGATATATCCTGAAAAATACATGAACCCCAATAAATACCTCTAAAAAGATAAATAAAATCATGCTGAGAATGGAAACATTGGGTGGTGAAGGGTGCATCTCGGACCCAAAGTACTAAAATTTCGTAGCTAATTTGTAAAAATCCTTGATTTTAGCGGCGACAGAGATTTAAATCGAAGCTCGTAAACTGTACATCACGGGCAGCCTATATACCTCACAAAACCAACTTGATTTTCACACTAGATGTTGAAATAAAACACTTAAAAATACTTAAACTCAAAATACAAAAAGATTGAATTGAGTAAGCAGCTATATTCACCGGAAAAATCTGAATCGCCGTCGAAAATCATTGAAAAGGGGCTGGGTAGGTTCGAAACTCTCCTAAGCTCGAACACAAACAACTCATGACCTTGAAGCCCCAAGAATCGACCTAAAATCAGTCGTACACCAGAAAATTTCGTGAGTGAAAGTTTACTCAAAAAAGGTCACAAAAATGGATCTATTTGGGCATAAATGAGAATAAAAAATAGCGATTCATGGTTCGAAACGAATCTATTGATGTCAGGAACAAAACCGCTTAAACGATTTGAAATTCTGATGTCGGACGAAGAAGTTAGGGTCCATGGAATGTAACGGGGTTAAGCTACGCGAGAGAGAGATTGGGAGATGGTTTGGGATCGGTGTTTTTTTTCACTGGTGTGTATGTATGGTAAATGTGTATGTATATGGAATTGGCGAGCGGTTTCGGCGGTGGTGGATGGCTGGAGATGCAAATCGGCGGCCGCTTGGGTTTTGAAGAAGAAAGGGGATCAAGGTTGATTTGTTTCAACGCGAGCTGAGTGTTTTCTATTTTTAACAAGTGAAAGGTGAAATAAGCAAAGGGATCCGTTTCATCTTTTTACTTCGGCACTTATAATTAAAAATTTAATTTTTTTTACTTTTTACTTCAGCAAAAATGATATGCTGAAGTAAAATGCTATCCAAAATTATTAGTGAAGCCCGGGTTTTTTAAAATCCGAAGTAAAAATAGTGTGTTTTTACTTCACCCGTGTTATTACCGAAGTTGATTGTTTTATTTTACTTCATAATTACTAATTGCCGAAGTAACTCATGGCGAAGTAAAATACAGAAATTCTACTAGTGATTTTAAGTCATCAACTAGAGGTGCTAAATATGAAAGAGTGGGTGCCCGGTGAGCCAACTTGTGGCTAAGGGCTTTGATGACTCTTTGTATAAACAATCTTTTGTTTAATATAATTTACACTTTTATTAATGGCAATGACTTTATCTTTCTTCATATTGTTATATTGTGATATACTATTGTTGTTTTGATAAAGACCTTGAATATACTATAGTGTATGTAAGATGTGGTAGAACATGGGGATATCTATCATGAAACACATCTTATAGTCACTGTATATTCTAAACTGTTCCTAGTCGATTGAGCCGTCCGATAATAAGGATAAGGATCGCTCGAGTTTGAGACTAGCATTTGCGATGCAGAGTACCACGTTTCATTGGTAAGGAACATAGAGATGTTTGAAGCATGCAAATGGATATTCATACGATGAATGATCGAACTACCCTATCCGGACTTTCCAAGTGGTTATCACTTATCGAGTGGATAAAGTCCGCGGTTTTGGTTGTACACCATTAGTCCTTACTACTTGAAACATCATTGAGACTCTATATGCTAGTACTGTGCTTTGACTCGTTTACCGACTCTATTGGGGTCATCAGGTGTCGGGATTGGGTACAGTTACAACACATATAGGAGTCGATGCTTTGTTGTCAAGGATTCACCACATACTTGCGAGTGTGGATATCCTATGCGATCTGAGGAGATATTAGTGTGACGAATCTCTGGCCAGAGTACATGATGTGTTTTAAGAAATGGTTTCTTAGTAACACATGCGATGTCACTATTTGATCTTCAAGATGTATTGCATAGTTATCGAATCTCGAACGACTCTCGATATACCAATGGTTGTTGATTCGATCGGGATATATGGATGAAGGGACCGTACTGTACGCTAACCAAAATCTATTGGTTCTTGTAGGCACTATCAGTGATACCTAGGGAATCATGGGGCGATGTTGCTAGGCGCTCTTACCATGATTCGATGGGCAAGTCGGAAATTGTTGTTCCGAGTCACAAGGAGTTGTGAGTCCACGGCTAGCTGTATCCCTGAACCATTGAGGGTCACACAGTGCAATGGATTTTTAATCCCCGTTGAGATAGTTAAATTTAAAGAGTTAAATTTAATGAACAAAGAAGTTGGACTTCTTATTTAAGAGTAGAGGAGTGAGATTTCCTAAAATGACATAGGGATGGGCATTTTTGGAAATCACTGAATTCGGATTCAGAAAAATTTATCTTGACTTTAAAAGGTGCAGAAATGGTTTCTGTGCACATTGGTGAAATCAGTTTATCAATCGGAGTCATGATGAATTTTATATTAATTTCTGAACATGCGGGCTTTGCTTGTCGGGCTTGAACTTATGACTAATGGGCCCTAAGCTGTTAGTGGCCTACATTATAAATAAGTTATTGCAGTACAGAAATTACACACAACAGGTCACAAATTTTCGAAAAACCTAATTATTTTTCTCTGAAGTGGCCGCCCCCTTTTTTCCCTCTGCTCGATAAAATCCAGTCTGTGAATTTTGAATTACAGTCTGGTTTAACGGATCAAATTCGTTAATCTCTTCGTAGAAACTTCTGATAGATTTTCTAGTGCAATCTATCAGAGGGATTAAATATCCGTTCGTGGACCTGATTGAAGAACAGTTCGTCCATCAGTTCCAGGGATATACAACAAGAGCAGAGCAATCTGTTGGTGTCCAAAATCTCGATTCGAGATTGAAGGTAAAAATTTATAATTGTTATTTAATTTTTACACACACAATTTAATCGTAAGTTTTGATACCCAATATGGAATCGTTCCATATAAAAATTTTAAACTTCCGCTGCACCGGGTATCAATCCTGATTGATCTGATCGCCGCGTTCTCCAACAGTGGTATCAGAGCCAGGTTGCTCAGATCAAGCGATTAAATTAATCGATTGTACAAAAATTATTGAGCCTCGGTTTTTGAAACAAAATAAATATTTTAAAAATAAAAAAAAATTCGGGCAAAAACCCGGGCAGCGATCGTCGCAGCCCCGGGCAGCGCACGGCGCTGCCCAGCGCAGCGCTGGGCGCTGCGCGCTGCCCTAGGGGCAGCCGGGCTGCCCGGCCCGAGCCCTATGGGGCGCGGGCAGCCCGGGAATGTCCCGGGCGGCCCGCGGAAAAATTAATTTTTTAATTTTTAAATTAAATTTTAATATGTTAAAATTCTATTTTTGGTCCGATCGAAAATTGTTTTTGATTGGTCCACAAGGCGTCGGATCGAATTGTTCGAGTCCGAAAATTTTAAAATTGATTTTTGGATAAATTTGAATTTTTGGAAAATTTAAATAT
This sequence comes from Henckelia pumila, assembly GCF_033568475.1. Taxonomy (NCBI): domain Eukaryota; kingdom Viridiplantae; phylum Streptophyta; class Magnoliopsida; order Lamiales; family Gesneriaceae; genus Henckelia; species Henckelia pumila. Next base: position 97,399,331 of record NC_133120.1, on the reverse strand, counting down.
TTTATCCGTTAAATTGAATTTTGAAATTAATTATTTTTCGTACAATTAATGATAAGATATGATCTTATGGATATATTGAGTAAAATATGATTTTATGTATAAAATTGGATTTTATAGATAAAATATGATTTTATTTGATAAAAAGATAAAATATGATTTTCTATGTAAAATAAGATTTTATATATGAAATATGATTTTATCCTTTTAAATTTAAATTGTCATTGCATGTTATCCAATAAATTAATTTTGAATTAAATGTTATTGGATAAGGATGATCGATTGCCATGACCAATTTTGTAGGTGTATGTTAGGAATTTACATTTGTTTTTATTGTTGTTGGATTTATTAATGGGCCTGGTTTATGGCCCAATATGAATTGTCATATGTAATAAAAGTGGGCTTGGTTTATGGCCCGTTCCCACCCCTTAAAAATGTATCCCCTACTTGTCATTGTTATTTATTGTAAATACATTAGATTTAGTGGAAGATGAAGATTTGAAGACGGAGGTGGGCCCAGCAGACAATAAAGACATAAGAAATGTAAATTGGAAGCACAATGTAATAGGATTGCATTGCATACTGCATATTACCTAGGATTGGACTAAGACTCGTGATTGGCAACCACGGGTCGATTAGAAATGGAATCGATCATCCTATATAATATGTGATATTATTGTTGTATGCATGTTTTAGACAAAATTGTGTGAATCCGGCAAGCATACAAAATTTTAAAAATGATGAGACAAATTTTCAAAATTAAAATCCCTCATTTTAAATATGATTTAAAATTGATATCAAGATAAATAAACGAAATTTAAATTTGTTTAAATGTTCCTACCTTCCATCAACGATCAATGTATGAGATGCTACCCGCGGATACGGTCCGGCTCATATTATTGGGGGGGCCCGTTCGTCGGAAAGCTGTATATTGGATCGACACATGTTGTAAGTTGGGTGGAACTCCCATGGGATCGGCTCATATTATTGGGGGATCCACATGGCGACCGTCCATCACAACTTAATATTGATGGGTCATCTTGACATGTCACAATAAACGGCGTCATATTATTGGGCCCTTATTGGACATGAGGTAAAAACGTGGAGGTTGCTTTGGAAGCAATTGGGCTCTACCTTTTGAAAATTATGGTTGGCTGATATTATTCGGGACCATAGTTTGTCAATTGGACTCCATGTTCTCACTAAGGAAAACAGTTTCCCGTTTTCACTAGAGGGTAGTGAAATCGTTAAAATAGTGGGAGTGAGATTCATAAAATAAATTTTGCCTATTTTATGTCTTAGTAAATTACTTAAACAATCACTGATATTTGTCTGTTTCTTTTCAGTATTTCATAAAGATGAATTCGCGTAATCCACTTTTCTCGATCCTCGAACAAAATAAGTTGACTGGCGCAAACTATACGGAATGGTTCCGTAAGTTGAAGATTGTCTTGACTTCGGAGAAGATGCTCTACGTGTTAGAAAAATCTCCTCCGAAGGAAGCACCAGCTGACATAAGTCCGGAAGAGTTAGCCAAACTTGATACATGGTGGGACCATGATATCAAGGCCAAATGCTATATGCAAGCCTCGATGTCTGATGAACTCCAGAGGCGATTTGAGGATACCGTGAATGCTGCTGACATTCACGTACAACTCAAGGAACTTTTTGGGGCTCAATCGAGGGCTGAAAGGTTCGCTACTGTAAAGGAGCTAATGACGTGTCGCATGCGTGAAGGGACTTCGGTCCGTGATCATGGGGTACGAGTGATTTGGCTCATACAGAAGTTGGTAACCCTTGATTTGGTGTTGGAGCATGAACTCAACGTGGACTTACTACTTCTATCTCTTTCTTCTTCGTTTGACGGATTTGTGGTGAATTTCAATATGAACAAGATAGAGGCCTCCCTTGAAGAGATGGTCAATATGCTTGTGACATATGAATCCACATTAAAGAAGGATAAACCGGCTTTCTTGGTGGGCTCCTCTTCTTCTGCTAAGAAGGGGCCAAGTACAAAGGGTAAGAAACGTTCTACCCCACCCAAGAAAATCGAACCCGAGAAGAAGTACAAGACAAAGGCTTCAAACATGGAAAAATCCAAGGATGTTTGCCATTACTGCAAGAAGCCCGGTCATTGGAAGCGTAACTGCAAGGAATATCTAGAGCAGTTGCGAACTGCGAAGGGTATGTTCTATATTGAAATAAATGTTTCACTTAATACTACTTCTTGGGTATTGGATACCGGATGTGGATCTCACATTTGCAATGATTTGCAGGTGATGACAAGAAGTCGCAGGCTTAGAATGGGTGAGACCCAGCTGAGGCTCGGAAATGGTTCCAGAGTTGAAGCTAAAGCTGTGGGAGATATTTATTTAATTTTGCAGAACGGTTTTAAGTTACTTTTGAGAGATGTTTTATTTGTTCCGGATTTGATTAAAAACATTATTTCTGTTTCTATGCTTGATAGAGATGGTTATTCTTGCAATTTTGTGAATGGGATTTGCAATATTTACAAGAATGAATTTTTGATTGGAAATGGACAACTTGAAAATGATCTATATAACTTAAAACTAAAAGACGTTCCAATAAATTATGTTGATAAACCGGCAACAACAAACAAAAGAAAAATCGATAGTCAAAACCCGGCAAACCTTTGGCATGCTAGGTTAGGTCATATTTCCTCGAGGATGAACAAGCTAGTGGGAGAGGGCATGTTTGATATGTCTGATATTAACTCTCTACCTACTTGTGAATCCTGCCTAAAAGGAAAAATGACTAAATCTCCTTTTAAGGGGAAACCTGAGCGTAGTCAAAATCTGTTGGATTTGATCCATACAGATGTTTGTGGTCCATTTAGAGTTGGTACTCAATATGGCCATACCTACTTCATTACCTTTACTGATGATTATTCTAGGTATGGGTATTTATATTTAATGAAATATAAGTCTGAAGCATTTGAAAAGTTCAAAGAATTCAAGGCTGAAGTAGAAAACAAGCTAGGTAAAAGTATTAAAGCACTTCGATCGGATCGAGGTGGAGAATACTTAAGTACCGAGTTTTTGGACTATCTAAAAGAGAATGGGATTCTCTCTCAGTGGACTCCTCCTATGACACCACAGCTGAATGGTGTATCGGAGCGTCGTAATCAAACTTTGTTGGACATGGTTCGATCCATGATGAGCTTCACTGAGCTTCCACCTTCGTTTTGGGGCTATGCGCTTGAAACGGCGGTATTGTTGTTGAACAACGTCCACACTAAAGCAGTGGACAAAACACCATACGAGTTATGGAATGGCAAAGCTCCTAAGTATTCATACTTGAGGATTTGGGGATGTCCTGCTTACGTGAAGCGGACAGTGAGAGATAAGTTGGATAGTCGATCCAGCTTATGTTATTTTGTAGGGTATTCGAAGAATTCAATCGGATATTATTTCTATTATCCTGCTGAAACAAAGGTGTTTGTTTCAAGGAATGCCACCTTCTTGGAGAAGGAGTTCTTATTGGATAAGAAAGGCGAGATGATGGAACTCGAAGAAATTCGAGAAGAACCCGAAATACAAAATAACGATCCTACACCTCAGGAACCATTGATAGACACGCCTGTACCTAGAAGATCCGAGAGGACTTCTAGACCTCCTATTCGATATGGTCTTCTTCTTGAAGGGGATCAAGATGAACCCGATGTTGGATGTGATCCAAGAAACTTCAAGGAAGCAATTTCTGATGCGGATTCAAATTTATGGCTTGAAGCTATGCAGTCGGAAATAGATTCGATGCATACAAACCAAGTTTGGTCTTTAGTAGATCCTCCCGATGGAATTGTTCCAATAGGGTGTAAATGGATCTACAAGAGAAAGCTTGGGCCTGATGGTAAGGTATTGACCTACAAGGCGCGATTGGTGGCGAAAGGTTATACTCAAAGACAAGGAGTTGACTATGATGAAACCTTTTCACCAGTTGCAATGTTCAAGTCCATAAGAATCCTTATTGCCATAGCTGCTTGGTATGACTATGAGATATGGTAAATGGATGTGAAGACTGCTTTTCTTAATGGAGACATTAAGGAAGAAATCTATATGAAGCAGCCTGAGGGGTACACATCCATGGGAAGCGAGCATAAGGTATGCAAGCTTCAGAGATCAATTTATGGTCTAAAACAAGCATCAAGAAGTTGGAACCAGAAATTTGATGAAACAATAAAGGATTTTGGTTTCATCAAGAACCCGGAGGAACCATGCGTGTACAAGAAAGTAGTTAAGGATGCTGTGACATTCTTAGTACTTTATGTTGATGACATCCTACTCATTGGGAATGACGTAGGGATGTTGCAGTCAACAAAGATATGGTTATCAGGTAGATTCTCGATGAAGGATTTGGGTGAGGCATCCTATATTCTAGGGATACAGATCTATAGAGATAGATCTAAGAGAATGATAGGACTCACTCAATCAACCTACATCGACACCATATTGAAACGGTTTTCAATGGATGGGTCCAAGAGAGGACATCTACCCATGTGTCATGGAGTTTCTCTATCCAAGTCTATGTGTCCCAAGACGGATGAAGAGATAGAGAAAATGACACATGTACCATATGCGTCAGCCATAGGTAGTATCATGTATGGGATGATATCTACCAGACCGGATGTAGCATTTGCTCTGAGTGTCACGAGCAGATATCAAGCTAATCCCGGTCAAATGCATTGGAAAGCCGTGAAGGACATTCTTAAGTACTTACGAAGGACTAAGAATATGTTCATGGTATATGGAGGAAGAGAACTAAAATTGGAAGGCTATACCGACTCTAGCTTCCAAAGTGACGTGGATGACTCGAAGTCAACCTCTGGATTTGTGTTCATGCTCAATGGCGGTGCTGTCTCTTGGAAGAGTTCCAAGCAGGACACCACAGCAGATTCCACCACTGAGGCAGAATACATTGCAGCATCAGCTGCTGCTAAAGAGGTCGTTTGGATGAGGAATTTCGTCCAAGAGTTGGGCGTCATTCCTGAAGTTGTTGGTCCAGTCCCGGTGTACTGTGACAACACGGGTGCCGTTGCTCAGGCAAACGAACCAAGGTCTCATCAAATATCCAAACACGTACTGAGGAAATATCACATCATCCGGGAGATTGTGGAAAGAGGAGACATCACTGTCGAAAGAGTGGCCTCTGCAGACAATATCGCTGATCCACTTACTAAGCCCTTGCCAGGACCATTATTTGACAAACATCGCGAAGCAATGGGTCTACGTAGTATGACTAGTTGGCTTTAGGGCAAGTGGGAGATTGAAAGAGTGGGTGCCCGGTGAGCCAACTTGTGGCTAAGGGCTTTGATGACTCTTTGTATAAACAATCTTTTGTTTAATATAATTTACACTTTTATTAATGGCAATGACTTTATCTTTCTTCATATTGTTATATTGTGATATACTATTGTTGTTTTGATAAAGACCTTGAATATACTATAGTGTATGTAAGATGTGGTAGAACATGGGGATATCTATCATGAAACACATCTTATAGTCACTGTATATTCTAAACTGTTCCTAGTCGATTGAGCCGTCCGATAATAAGGATAAGGATCGCTCGAGTTTGAGACTAGCATTTGCGATGCAGAGTACCACGTTTCATTGGTAAGGAACATAGAGATGTTCGAAGCATGCAAATGGATATTCATACGATGAATGATCGAACTACCCTATCCGGACTTTCCAAGTGGTTATCACTTATCGAGTGGATAAAGTCCGCGGTTTTGGTTGTACACCATTAGTCCTTACTACTTGAAACATCATTGAGACTCTATATGCTAGTACTGTGTTTTGACTCGTTTACCGACTCTATTGGGGTCATCAGGTGTCGGGATTGGGTACAGTTACAACACATATAGGAGTCGATGCTTTGTTGTCAAGGATTCACCACATACTTGCGAGTGTGGATATCCTATGCGATCTGAGGAGATATTAGTGTGACGAATCTCTGGCCAGAGTACATGATGTGTTTTAAGAAATGGTTTCTTAGTAACACATGCGATGTCACTATTTGATCTTCAAGATGTATTGCATAGTTATCGAATCTCGAACGACTCTCGATATACCAATGGTTGTTGATTCGATCGGGATATATGGATGAAGGGACCGTACTGTACGCTAACCAAAATCTATTGGTTCTTGTAGGCACTATCAGTGATACCTAGGGAATCATGGGGCGATGTTGCTAGGCGCTCTTACCATGATTCGATGGGCAAGTCGGAAATTGTTGTTCCGAGTCACAAGGAGTTGTGAGCCCACGGCTAGCTGTATCCCTGAACCATTGAGGGTCACACAGTGTAATGGATTTTTAATCCCCGTTGAGATAGTTAAATTTAAAGAGTTAAATTTAATGAACAAAGAAGTTGGACTTCTTATTTAAGAGTAGAGGAGTGAGATTTCCTAAAATGACATAGGGATGGGCATTTTTGGAAATCACTGAATTCGGATTCAGAAAAATTTATCTTGACTTTAAAAGGTGCAGAAATGGTTTCTGTGCACATTGGTGAAATCAGTTTATCAATCGGAGTCATGATGAATTTTATATTAATTTCTGAACATGCGGGCTTTGCTTGTCGGGCTTGAACTTATGACTAATGGGCCCTAAGCTGTTAGTGGCCTACATTATAAATAAGTTATTGCAGTACAGAAATTATACACAACAGGTCACAAATTTTCGAAAAACCTAATTATTTTTCTCTGAAGTGGCCGCCCCCTTTTTTCCCTCTGCTCGGTAAAATCCAGTCTGTGAATTTTGAATTACAGTCTAGTTTAACGGATCAAATTCGTTAATCTCTTCCTAGAAACTTCTGATAGATTTTCTAGTGCAATCTATCAGAGGGATTAAATATCCGTTCGTGGACCTGATTGAAGAACAGTTCGTCCATCAGTTCCAGGGATATACAACAAGAGCAGAGCAATCTGTTGGTGTCCAAAATCTCGATTCGAGATTGAAGGTAAAAATTTATAATTGTTATTTAATTTTTACACACACAATTTAATCGTAAGTTTTGATACCCAATATGGAATCGTTCCATATAAAAATTTTAAACTTCCGCTGCACCGGGTATCAATCCTGATTGATCTGATCGCCGCGTTCTCCAACAAAATAAACGTCAATATCATTTCCAGGTTGTTTGGGTCCAGAAATCAATAAAGTCAGCATCATAAATTTTCTCTTCATACACAACCATGGAGGAAGGTTGTAAGTGATCATCACAACTGGCCAACAGCTATATGCAGAACTCATCAAACTATGGGGATTGATCCCATCTGCTGATATGGCCAATCTAAGATTTCTTGACTCCGATGCAAAATCCGGCCATTTGTGATCCACTACTTTCCAAGCCGGCGAATCAGCTGGATGACGCAAGTATCCATCACAAATTCTTTTATCAGCATGCCAAGTTAACTCTTTAGACACCTCTTTGTTCCGAAATAATCTTTGAAATCTAGGAATAGGTGGGAAGTACCAAAGAACCTTTGCAGGAGTACCTTTATTCACCACAGAATTATTACCCAACTTCCACCTAGACATACCGCAAATAGGACAATTGGACAAGTCCTCAAACTCTTTCCGGTACAAGATACAATCATTAGGGCAAGCATGTATTTTCACATAATTCATTCCTAATGCACTGAAGCTTTTCTTTGCATCATAGTAGGATAAAGACAATTCATTGTGATCAGGAAGCATTTCTCCTAACAAACTTAGCAAGTCAGTGAAACTTTTATCGCTCCAACTATATTTTGCTTTCAAATTAAATAATTTCACAAGTGCTGTTAACTTTGTAAATTTTGTGCATCCAGAGTATAAAGGTTTCTCGGCATCTTCAAGTATCTTATGAAATTGGCTTGGATTCTCAGCATAGCTATCATATGCATCATGTACCATATCTATAGTTTCCTCGGCAAAATATTTGTGTTCATCTGGTCCTACTTGATCACTATCATTCATTGGGTTCTTGACCGTAGATCTTTCCCCGTGCCAAATCCATGTATGATATGTTAAATCCATGCCATTAGAACACAAATGTGCCCTTATAGTGCGAACATCTTTCATCTGTAGATTACCACATCTTGTGCAGGGGCAAGGTATTTCATTTGGATCGTTGGCATTTTGCATTGCAAATTGCAGAAAAGATTCTACCCCAACCTCATATTCATGTGATAATCTGTTCTTTGACATCCAAGCTTTGTCCATTACTCATACAAATAAGCAACCAGCACTGAGTCTAATCCTTCAAAACTTAAAAAAAATTAATCAATGTTTTATCATTCTATTTTGTTGAAGAAATATACCAGTTAACACTAGTTTCTAATCTTTATAATAAAATCCTTAAATATTGATCTAATCCACCAATCAACGGACTATGGAAAAATAAGGAAAGAACTAATTCTACCAATGTCCAATATTTGAGTGAAAAGGAGCGAATTTCTCAGAAAAATAAATTTTATGATTTGATATTCAACCTAGAACATAATGAAAAATTGTGAAAATAATTCAATGGCAAAGAAAACAGTAACAAAATAGAACCACTTTTTGATGTTCATATTTCAAAAATCAAAAATAAGAAATGAAGAAGAGGATTGTCTTACCAGCAGTATACCACAGACAAGATTCACAGATCAGTTCCCATCCACAGAGACATTGGCACTGAAGTTATCTAACACAGCTGGAAATAATCCTGTATCAATTTAGAACACGCACCATTATGGCCAAGAAAACACACAGAGAAGTTATCTAACACAACTAGAAATAATCGCTATTTTATGCAAATATTTCCACCTTTTTCTTTCATGGATACCTTGAGTACTGTTGCATTATCGATACCTGCACAACTTCATCTACACTCCAACCTCACAAGGTCACACCAATTCAAGAGTTGATGGGTTTATGATTTTCAAAGAAAGAACATCTCACAATTAACAGAATGATGAAAAGATTGCAACAAACTCAAATAAATTCAATCTTCAACCAATAATTTGGGCGATTCAGTGGATTTGCAACCAAAACTTGTAATTTTAAAAACACTAAACACAAACTCATGAAAAATTTCTTCGAGGAGGAGATCTGCCCCTAATGGGTCGGTTCTGATTATCAACATTAGCCGATTTTTTTTCCAATAAAAGAATCATTCATCACAGGATAAACTGAATTTAGTAATCAGATACAGGGAAAACATTTCTTCACTGACCTTTTTCTCCTCAACCAAGCGCAAAAGTTATGGTATTTCTCTAGAATTCTACACCAGAACTCGTCATTACCGAGCCATTGTTTGAGGGTGCACTCTTTCAATTGATTACTTCACTCTTTTAAATGGATGCGCACGCCTACATTTATTCTCCAAGAACTGAGAAAATCTGTTCAGAAAAGAAACAAAATATCTCGCCAATATCTTTAATCCCAATAAATCTGTTCAGAAAATAGCTTTGTTCTCACAGCATATGACCAAGAAAATGACGTCCTTTTGTGGATGGTGCAGGGGAATTGAAAGCTGAAGTTAGATTATTGACAGCTGATGGAGCTTCAGCAGCAGCAGAACGATTACGCCAATGTTGCCAGTAGCGAACATCATCATCGTAAAAGCTAACCTGTTTGACACTTGAACCATGTGCAATGATATTATGTTAAAATAAAAGTATCCAAACAAGATAAAGGAAAATAAATAGGGTCAAACCAGATCAGTTGAAACCCGATAGTCATCAATAAAAACAGCAGAAAATGTCTATGTCCATGACCATAACCTAAACACGTATAAATTCCAGGGTACTGCCAAAAGAAGAAAAGGAAATTTTTCCAAACAGGTTCTCCATTAAGCAGTCTGGATTCTTTCTAGACTTTGGCAGGAATCAAAAGAATCATTTATGAACACAAAAACACATCCAATGTCACACAACAGAATTAAAAAATATCATATAAATAAGAATGGGGAAAAAAGACAAAGGCTTCAAGTCATCGGAAAATTACAAGCCTTTGGCCATGGATTCATCAAGAAAACAAGATTTTCTAACCAAGGAAAGGCATACAGAGGCCCATGCACATACATATATCCTCACTACCATAGATATTTAACAAAAAGGGAAAAAAATCAAATTAAACGAATTCAAACAAGAGGTCGCTAACTAAACAGATTTGAAATAACTACTGCATGACTTTTATATAAAAATGTGATACGGTGAGGTGAAGTCAAGGTTTAAAATACTACGATCCAGTATTACAAAAGGTAAAAATTGCCTGTCTAGCTTTAACCAGGAAGAAATGAATTATTTGGAAACTGGAAATTCATATTATATGTAGAAACTACAACCGAGAACAGAGTGACCGAGCCATATATATTATAACATAGACAAATTTAGCAAAAAGATAATCAACACGGATTGCCGATACTCCCGTAGGAATGCGTAACACCAAAGAGTAACATGAGTTTTGTGGTATGAACTCGAAAACAATATCACAGGCAATGATTTTACACAAACGGATGAGCTAATGAAAGAACCCAAAAAAAAAAACACAAAATAGAGTCTCGTTTTTCACCTTTTCTCGACATTCACCTAAAACCCAAACAACAATCTAGACTCTCAACATCTACTAAAAATACCTAGAAACATGAGCCCGAAGAAAGAGAAGAAAGCAACAAAACTTACACGTGAAAGTCGCGACACTGAAGCTCCGATCCAAGCTTTAAACTCACGATTGAAGTCACGATTGGCGTTGCCAAGGCTTGGGCTAGGTGCAAAGAGGTCGGACAACCATTTTTCGGCGATCCATCGGCGCCGGAGGTGAGCTGGGTTGAAGGGGGCGAAGGGTTTGGCTAGGGATTGGGTTTCTCTCGATTCTTCTTAAGGCAGACGTAGTGTTGTACTATATGGGTTAATGTTATATGTATTATATTTTTTAAATATTATTATATTTTTTAAAATATTAAAAATAAAAAATAAATAAATAAATAACAAGGACAAAAGATTACAATCTGTTGTCTTAGACCTTCAGAAAAACTCTAATAGACAACGGTTTTTAAAACCGTTGTCATAGAACATCAAAAACGCGCTCATTGACAACGGTTTTTAAAAACCGTTGTCTTTTTAATTAAAAATACGATTAACGACAACGGTTTTTGTAAAAACCGTTGTTAAAGGCAAAAAGACAACAGTTTGTGTATAAAACCGTTGTCTTTTCAGTGTTTTTAATGAGCATATTTGTTGTAGTGATTTAAAAATAAACCAACACCCGAAAGTGTTGAACTGAGCTGAGCTCCCTAAGGGGAGCAAAGTACTTATTTAAAAATAAACCAACACCCGGAAGTGTTGAACTGAGCTGAGCTCCCTAAGGGGAGCAAAGTACTTATTTAAAAATAAACCAACACCCGAAAGTGTTGAACTGAGCTGAGCTCCCTGAGGGGAGCAAAGTACTTATTTAAAAATAAACCAACACCCGGAGGTGTTGAACTGAGTTGAGCTCCCTAAGGGGAGCAAAGTACTTATTTAAATATAAACCCACCCAGAGGTGTTGAACTGAGCTGAGCTCCCTAAGGGGAGCAAAGTATTTATTTAAAAATAAACCAACACTCGAAAGTGTTGAACTGAGCTGAGCTCCCTAAGGGGAGCAAAGTACTTATTTAAAAATAAACCAACACCCGAAAGTGTTGAACTGAGCTGAGCTCCCTAAGAGGAGCAAAGTACTCATTTAAAAATAAACCAACACCCGGAAGTGTTGAACTGAGCTGAGCTCCCTAAGGGGATCAAAATACTTATTTAAAAATAAACCAACACCCGAAAGTGTTGAACTGAGCTGAGCTCCATGAGCCGAGCTGAGCTCCCAGAGCCGAGCCGAGCTGAGCTTCCGTAGCCAAACATCCGACCTGACCTGCCATATGTTCTCAGATCGCCTAAATGGGCTCCCGATCTCCCGAGCTCCCAAATCAAATTTCCTTGACTCCCAACTCATCTAAATTAGAGCAATGTGAAGCAACTCCTCATAATTACCAGGTGCGTGTTTAATTAACCTGCTAACACCATTTGTACTTGAGTATCTAAAATAGGCTAAGCGCTGAAATCAAAGTGCTGTAACTGAGCTGAGCCCAAGAATCAGGGTCGAGGTGACGTGATTAAGGTAGGGAGCTGAACCAAAGTCGGGCCTAAGAGGCGTGACTAAGGTAGTGAGCTGAGCCAAAGTCAGGGGCCTAAGAGGCATGACTAAGGCGATGAGCTGAACCAAAGTCAGGGGCCTAAGAGGCGTGACTAAGGTAATGAGCTGAACCAAAGTCAGGGGCCTAAGAGGAGACTAAGGTGATGAGCTGAACCAAAGTCAGGGGCCTAAGAGGCGTGACTAAGGTGATGAGCTAAACCAAAGTCAGGGGCCTAAGAGGCGTGACTAAGGCGATGAGCTGAACCAAAGTCAGGGGCCTAAGAGGCGTGACTAAGGCGATGAGCTGAACCAAATTCAGGGGCCTAAGAGGCGTGACTAAGGGGTGTTTTCATCAATATTTCTGAAAGAACAACTGCTTATAGATAAAAGTAAAATGCAACTTGCATGAATTACAACTTAAAGAAAAATTGTTCTTGCAACATTTAATAATAATATTTACGTAAATTGTAAGCACTCCATGGTCTCTTCAGCATCTTCCCCTTTGAATCTTCTAAGTAGTAAGCATCCGAACTGACCCTCATCACCACTTTGTACGGTCCTTCCCATTTAGGGTCGAGCTTCCCTACAACCGTATCTTGAACTCTTCTGAGTACCAAATCTCCTACCTGGAATCCCTTCCTACGCACCCGACGATTATAGGATTGAGCTATCCTGCTCTTGTATGCCTCCATTCTGATGGCAGCAACTTCTCTCTTTTCATCCAAAAAATCTAAGTCTTCCATTCTCCTTTCTCCATTTTTTTCATCATAGAAAATGATCCGAGCTTGACTCTTCTCCAATCTCTGCCGGTAGGACTGCCTCATTTCCATACACCAGACTAAATGGGGTCTCTCCGGTCCCAATTCTCGGCGTAGTACGATACGACCATAACATACTAGGAAGCTCTTCCACCCAATTTCCTTGGGCTTTTCCCAAGCGCGTCTTCAAGCTTTGCACCAAAGACAGGTTAGTCACCTCCACTTGACCATTGCTTTGAGGATAATGGACAGATGTGAAGTGCTGTTGAATTTTCATCTCTTTACGCTATGCTTGCACCCGAGCTCCTTGAAATTGTCTCTCATTATCAGAAATGAGCTTCCTAGGTACCCCAAATCTGCATACTATATTTTTTCATAGAAATTTCAGCACTTTCCCTTCAGTAATTCGAGCCAGGACCTCCACCTCCACCCACTTAGAAAAGTAATCAATAGCGACCAACAAGAATTTCTTCTGGGCTGGGGCCGGAGGGAAGGGACCCACAATATCTATTCCCCACTGATCGAAAGGACACGCTGCCACGATTCCTTTCATTAACGCTGCTGGCTGATGCTGAAGTCTGCTATGTCGCTGAAAACTGTCACAAGAAGTCACCAAAGCTATGGCACCTTTCAAAATAATAGGCCAAAAATATCCCGCTAAGACAACCTTACGGGCTAGAGAATAAGACCCCAAGTGATTGCCACAACACCCCTCGTGTATCTCCTTCAAGATATAATGAGCTTCTTTAGGGCCTAAACACTTGAGAAGAGGTCCAGAAAATGACCTCTTATAAAGAACTCCCTCCACCATCACAAAGCGGAGACTCCTCTGCTTCAACCGATATGCCTTCTTTGGATCATTTGGTAACTCGCCCTTCTCCATGTATTCCAAAAGCTCTCTTCTCCAGTCACTCTCTTCCTGAGCTAATGGTGTGAGCTTAGTAGAAGGTGTTGGCCAGGAAATCTGCCAACGCCTGAGCCTTAATGGCTGACCTTGGTTCATACTGGATGTCATACTCACTGAGCTCCGTAGTCCATTTCACCAATCTTCCCGAAATATCAACTCGCGTCAATATCCTCCCAATAGGGCTGTTGGTCAGTACCACAATAGGATGTGATAGAAAGTAAGGTTTGAGCTTCCTTGCTGTCATAACCAAGGCCAACGCTAGCTTTTCCACCTGCGAATACCGGAGTTCTGCACCCTTAAGGGCATGTGAAAAGAAATAGATAGGGTGTTGAGCTACTCCCTCCTGCCTAATAAGTACTGAGCCGACTGCCCCTTCTAAAGCTGATAAATAGATGTACAATGGTTCACCAGGAATTGCCTTAGCCAACACAGGGAGTTCAGCTAAATAGCTTTTTAGGTCATCAAATGTCTTCCCGCATTCATCGTCCCATTCAAATTTCTTGGCTTTACGAAGCACTTTGAAGAAAGGTAGACTTCTATGAGCTGATCTTGATATAAATCGAGACAAGGCTGCTATTCTTCCTGCCAACCTCTGAACTTCTTGCAGATTACAAGGAGCAGACATGGATCGGATAGCCTGCACCTTCTCAGGATTGGCCTCTATGCCCCTATCAGTAACCATGTACCCCAAAAACTTACCTCCCCTAACTCCAAATACACACTTCTCCGGATTAAGTTTCACCTGATAAGCTCTTAAAGTCGAGAAAGTCTCCTCAAGGTCGGCCAACAATCCCACATCATCCTGAGACTTCACCAGAATATCATCCACATAAACTTCCACATTTCTGCCAATTTGGGAGGCGAACACTCTGTCCATGAGCCTTTGATAAGTGGCCCCTGCATTCTTCAAACCAAAAGGCATCACTCTGTAACAAAAAGTTCCATGAGAGGTAGTAAACTTACTTTGTCCTGATCTTCCTCCGCCAAAGGAATTTGGTGATACCCCTGATATGCATCCATGAAGCATAAGTACTGATGACCTGCTGTAGAGTCAACCAACTGATCGATTCGAGGCAATGGATAACAATCTTTGGGGCATGCCTTATTCAAGTCTCTGAAATCTACACACATCCTCCACTTGCCTGAACTCTTAGGGACCAAGACCACATTTGATAACCAATTAGGGAACTGCACTTCCCTAATGTGTCCTGCCTCAAGGAGCTCATCCACTTCTTTTTTAAAAACCTTATCCTTTTCCGGTCCAAAGTGTCTCTTTTTCTGTTTTATCGGCCTCACTCCCGCAAGAG